>NW_015386168.1:183031-185449 GCF_001527695.2 Protobothrops mucrosquamatus | reverse complement strand
CAAGTCCAAAGCAGTTACTTTTCATTGTAAAAGATACTATAAGCTGCAGCTCAGCAATATTTTGGAGACCCATATTGGTATTTCTCCAGGTTGCTCCTTCCCCGCTTCTCTCAAGAGTAGCCCATAGGTCTACTGCCCACCACCCAATTAATACTGCATTGAAGCCCTGAAGTGGGAACTCTCTGAACCACAATGCTTTCCTGATTAAATGAACCTCAGCTTTCAGCATTAGGTTTGGGAATCCAGGAATGAAGAATGAGAAATGTTGCAATCTTACTTTTCAGAGGAAATTTCCCAAACTGAACTGCACGTTCCGATCACATTTTCTGAATTTTAGATTAAGGGTAGGCAGCTCAGACCTTTTGCAGTAATTTGTGAAGATTAGCAGAAGCTTGCAGTAAAACGAAGAATAAGATAAAGATCATGCAACCAGGGAATCTTAAAAGCCACACAGTAGGGCCATTTTAGCCTATTAAGTCCAATTACTTAATATTGTCCAATTTTACTGTGCAAAACTCCAAATATAAGTATTCATATCTACTGGCTATCTATCCATATTACACAGTTTATAATCAACTATTATTCCTGTATTTTTAGAAATTGGCAAAGCGGACTATACACCATCATTTCCTCCTCTAATGAAAAGAGTAGATTCTTTCTTTATTCTTTAGGGGACTTAGTGCAGCAATCATAATCTATTCACAGAACAATTGTTAGAAAAAGCAACACTCTTCTGTCCCAATTTTGCCATCCTTTATTGGTCTGTTCGACCCGGATGTTGACTTTTCGTTAGAAAAAAAAGGAAAAGACAATTACATAACATTTTCCTGTTCGTTGTACTTTTTAATCTGGTTATTTCGGAAAATATATTTTCCAGTAGCTTTGGAGCCCAAGGGATAACAGAGCATTTGGCGAGTGCAAAGGTTAGTGGCAGGCTAACTGACATCCCATTAGCCTGAGAGGTACAGGTTTAGTCCGTGTTTATTGGAATGCACCACAAAATGAATTTCTAGTTTAATGAAGAGAAGGACGAGGGGGGGACATGATAGCAGTGTTCCAGTATCTCAGGGGCTGCCCCAAAGAAGAGGGAGTCAAGCTATTCTCCAAAGAGCCTGAAGGCAGGACAAGAAGCAACGGATGGAAACTAATCAGGGAGAGAAGCAACCTAGAACTGAGAAGAAATTTCCTGACAGTGAGAACAATTAACCAGTGGAACAACCTGCCTCCAGAAGCGGTGAATGCTCCAACACTGGAAGTTTTTAAGAAGAGACTGGACAGCCATTTGTCCGAAATGGTATAGGGTTTCCTGCCTGAGCAGGGGGTTGGACTAGATGACCTCCAAGGTCCCTTCCAACATTATTATTATTATTATTATTATTATTATTATTATTATTNGAGGGAGGGAGGGAGGGAGGGAGGGAGGAAAGAAGGAAGGAAGGAAAGAAGGAAGGAAGGAAGGACCATAATCTATCTATAGAAGATATCTTTCTTGTGACCTAAATATTACTAGCTCAGGTGTGACCACCTGGGAAAAAATAGTAGAGAAGGAAACAGGGGAAAAATTAAACAAAATAAAACCAAGCCAAATTAGGAAAGGATACAGAAGGTTTTGCCAGGTGACTGAACAGTTTAGTGTCTATTCTCCTGGCACGAATAAAAGATGACAAAATGTGTTGATAATCAGTTCTGACTTCTTTAAAATTTAATTTAGTTCTTCTATTAAAAAGCTCAAAATGCAATGATTGAAGCTGTGTATGGATGTGATGGAAGCTAAGTTGGGTTGTAAAGACTGGACGTAGAAAGAATGATAGTCAATGGGGTTGGCATAAAACAGATTTTGTTTTCCTTAAATAACCTCTAATTGCTTTGGGTTACTACTTTTTTGTTGTTAACCCCAGTGGGAATAGCATGATGGGTAGGGAGATATCCATAAAACGTAAAGTTCCACCTTTCATTAAGTAGTCCTCACTGCATTGCCAGGAGTAACAGATCTGCAAGATTTTTTTTAAAAAACCACGCTATCATTTTCAGTTAATAAATCCAATCTATTTTTTATGCAGCTTTTGTGAAGCTTTACGGAGTTAATAATTCATGAAATTTAAATATATATCTTATTTTGTTTTGCGGGCACATTAATTTCCTTCCTGCAAAGAAACTGCTTTAGCCCATATTGGCTAATGGGATTACTTTACGCTAAATGAAAAGCACGTGCCCTAGATTCAACAAATTCTCACCATGAAGAATTCAGATCCTTCTCCAGCAGCCTGCAGCCTGAGCAGGGAAAGTCTAAAAAATGGAAGTGAGAGAGAGAAATTCTGTCTGGCAAAATAAGCTGAGCTGGAAATCACAAGACAATCGTGCAACTGTTTCAGTAATTAATATTCCCTTTGATGTTCAAATTACTCATTAAAAATTTGG
>NW_015386168.1:100979-182769 GCF_001527695.2 Protobothrops mucrosquamatus | reverse complement strand
TCCCAAAATTATTTTAATGTTTTCTTTCAGTCTCCTTACCCATGATGTCTAAAAGAAAATGTCCTTGTTTCAACTTTAAATCCATTTTTAGTATCTTCTGAATCAAACAATATATCAGAGCAGATGCCAAATAAAGGCAACACAAACCTAGGTTGCATCAACTGAGGGACAGAATCAAGATCATGTGAAGTGTTAGTACCACACTTGGAATACTGCATCCAGTTTGGGTCACCATGATATAAAAAAAAGATGTTGAGACTCTGGAAAGAGTGCAGAGAAGAGCAACAAAGATGATTAGAGGGCTGGAGGCTAAAACTTATAAAGAACTGTTACAGGAATTGGGTATGTCTAGTTTAGTGAAGAGAAGGACTAAGGATGACATGATAGCAGGGTTCCAATAACTAAGGGGCTGCCAAAGCACCTGAAGGCAGGACAAGAAGCAATGGATGGAAACTAATCAAGGAGAGAAACAAACTAGAATTAAAGAGAAACTGCCTAACACTGAGAACAATTAACCAGTGGAACTGCTTGCCTGCAGAAGTTACACACAGATAACAGTTTCAAAAATGAAATGAGATAACCACAATATGTGCACAAACATTCATGGGGTTTTTTGCCTTGTTTTGGTGTGGTTCAGATGCTCCATCAATGGAGGCTTTTAAGAGGAGACTGGACACCCCCTTATCTGAAATGGTATAGGGTCTCCTGTTTGAGCAGGGGGTTGGACTAGAAGACCTCCAAGGTCCCTTCCAACTCTGCCATTCTGTTATATCTGATCTGATACTTCTTAGCAGTCCACCAAACATGATAAAATTTGCCTTCACGTCGATTCCATCTCCAACTCTTATTTGATATTCCTTATAAATCTTTGACTTAAGAAATTGTGCACGATACTCTGATTATGCATCAGTTCATCAAATTGCCCCTAAACTCTGTGAGATCAGAATGCATCAGCTATTATTAAATCTCTCTAATACTATTGTGAACAGATTCACTTATGGTCCTTTGCCTGCTCACTGACTAAATGAAGGGGAGAAATTTAGAAGCCTTCACTGCTATACTTTAGGGCAAGTGTAAACAGAGCTGCTGTAAACAGTCAGGAACCCATTGAACACAGCAATGTGCAAAACCCATGGGAAGGTAGAATAAATGAGCACATATTTCCCGTGCATTTATTGAACATGTGAATGGGCTCATCTGAACAATACTGGAACAAGGCAGAAAACATTTAGTATGGCTGGGTGTCCCTGAGCTGCTTCTGTACAATCAGGAATTAATAATAATAATAATAATAATAATAATAATAATAATAATAATAATAATAATAATAATAATAATAATAATAATAATAGTAGTAGTAGTAGTAGTAGTAGTAATAGTAGTAGTAGTAGTAGTAGTAGTAGTAGTAAAGTTGGAAGGGACCTCGGAGGTCATCTAGTCCAACCCCCTGCTCAGACAGGAGAACCTATACCATTTCGGACAAATGGCTGTCCAGTCTCTTCTTAAAAACTTCCAGTGTTGGAGCATTCACCACTTCTGGTGGCAGGTTGTTCCACTGGCTAATTGTTCTAACTGTCAGGAAGTTTCTCCTCAGTTCTAGGTTGCTTCTCTCCTTGCTTAGTTTCCACCCGTTGCTTCTTGTCCTGCCTTCAGGCGCCTTGGAGAATAGCTTGACTCCCTCTTCTTTGTGGCAGCCCCTGAGATATTGGAACACACCGGTGTGTAAAACTCATGGGAAGTTAGAATAAATGGGCACACATCATCCATTTTCCATGTATTTACTGAACATGTGAACGGGCTCATCTGAACCATACCAAACCAGGCGAAAAACCCACGAATGTTTGTGCACATGTTGTGGTTATCTCATTTCATTTTCGAAACTGTTATCTGTCTGTAACTTCAGAAGTAAGCAAAGACTTCACAAAGTCAAGAATCCATGACATTCTGGGTACGGTGTTAGATTCCTTCCAAATTTGAAGAAGTTGCCTTAAAGTTTTATGCCTTCTCTTCCGTGATCCTGCAGAAAAGCACTCTCCCCATCTACACTTCACAGGGGTCTTTTCACTGGGGTCCCCGAGGCACAGTCACCAAGGATCCTCTGATTGCTGTTTCTTTGTTCGCTTTCAGTTGCAGAGTTAAAGCAATTCTTCAGCTTCTGTTGGCTTCGCTTTATTTTGTCTTCATGATTATTCATGGCGACCGGTCAGGTTCCTTGGCACAGCCCAAAAGTAATTCTTTTCCCAGGCACAAATCTCACAGTGTCACTTTAGCAAGATTTATTGGGACAAAAAGAATGGCGCTTACAAGAAGCCCAGCAACGTCCCACTTAAGAGCAACACAGGTGGTCCTCAGCTTGAGCCCAAAATTCATGTTGCTAAGCGAGACATTTGCTAAGGGAGTTTTGCTCCATTTTACATAGTTGCCATGTTAAATGAATCACTGCAGTTGTTGAGTTAGTAGCATGGTTGTTAAGTGAATCTGGATTCCCCATTGACTTTGCTTGTCAGAAGGTTGCAAAGGGGGAATCACGTGACCCCGGTACACTGCAACTGTCATAAATGCATGCCAGTTGCCAAATATCTGATTTTTTATCATGTGACCACAGGGATGCTGCAATGGTCATTAAGTGTGAAAAATGGTCATAAGTCACTCTTTTAAGTGCCATTGTAACATTGAACGGTCAGTAAACGATCTGTTGTAAGTCACGGACTACCTGTAGAGCAGGGGTGTCAAACTCAATTTCATTGAGGGCCGCATCAGCATTGCGGTTGCCCTCAGCGGGCCAGGTGGGTGTGGCCAGGGTGGGTGTGGCCTACTGGGTGTGTGTGGATGGAGTGGGTATGGCCTACTGGGTGGGTGTGGCCAGATCTACATCGTTTGCGTCAAGGGTGCCTGTGGGGGCCTGGGCAGGAGTGGGACAGATCTGAGGGTCTCTGGCAGAAGGGGGTGGGACCAGGGCAAGTGCCAAGGCATGGTCCACTGGAGGAGCCTCACTGTTCCTCTCAGGCCATGTGTGGGGAGCGTGGATGGTGGTGCGGGTTGCCCAGAGCCCTGGGCAGCAGAGGTCAAATGCCCAGCCTGGCCCTTGAGCACCCATGGCACCAACCCCAGTCCCACTTCCTCAAGGCTGCTGCTCAAAGTTCTCCTGGTTCCTCGCTGTTTCTAGACAGCCTTGTGGAGCTAAGACTGAATGCATTTCAGCATAGATGGCCACCACAAATTTGTACATTGGCTCCCGGCTGGCCTGGGCCAGGGCCAAGGCAGCGGGGGCCGTTCCCTCACTGTTTCCAGGATGGCTTCACGGGCCACATGAAACCACTTCGCGGGCCGCATCCGGCCCCCGGGCCTTGTGTTTGACATGTCTGCTGTAGAGTTTATTTGAATGTTTGGCGACATTCAGAGTTAGCTGGAAAAAGGGAGCTTTCACTCACTTCCAAAGTTCTGATGGCTGCCCTCCCCAGTAGACACATGATCACACCTCAGCCACTCAGCAACACAACCACATTTATGCCCATTTGCAGAACCTCACGATTGCATGACCGCATGTTGTGACAGTTTTGCTGAAAACCACAACGTAATTCCAAGTTTCGCAAAACGGCCATAGCGAATAATCGATCTGCTTAATGATCATGCCATTCATTTAATGATCGCTGTGTTAGTTTGATGATTGCCATATTCACTTAATAACCACTGCAAAAAAGGTCATAAAGTCGAGTCACTCAGCTGACTTAAGACCATCATGACATACAGTCATAATAGAAGGTCCAAAGGTGGGATTCAGTTGGTTCACACCACTTTGGCAGAACCGGTAGCTAATTTTTTGTTGCCCAGGCCCAGAATGGACTTCCAGAAGTGGCACCTACACAGAGAACTGGTGGTTCACATATTTGAATCCCACCACTGGACAGGTCCATTATGGTTATATTGGGGACCATCTGTATCCCTGTGCCCAAGACTTTCTAAATTTCTAACTGTCTTCTGGTGTTCCAGTGGACTGTGCAGGTTTTCGCCATTATCATCGAAGCCTGCAGCTGATGTCCTACCTCTGGATCAATCTAAGACCAGCTACCACATGAACCTTTATTTCTACCGTATTTTAGATTTGAAAAACATCGTTGTTTCCTTTGCTGAACTATTAATATCAAACTTTGCTCCCGCAGCATTTATGAACAGTGGCTCCGAAGACACAAACCCTTACTTCAGGCCTACCCCGAGGCCAACGCTCCTATTGGACACAACCGGGGATATTTCATGGTCCCGTTCATTCCTCTCTATAGGAACGGGGAATTCTTCATTTCATCCAAAGAACTGGGCTACGACTATGATTATCTCTTGGAACCAGGTAATCCAATCCGTCACTTTAAGTAGGACCAGTGGAGGCAGCACAGGGTGCATTTTTGTGCCAGTCCTTATTTTGATTCATCAAAGAGTTGTGACTCATAAAAGAATTGTGCCTTGACTCAGAAATAATATCCCATTGAGAAGCATAATACAGGTAGTCAACTTGTAACAGTTCGTTTAGTGACTGTTCCAAGTTCTCTTTAAAAAAAGTGACTTACAACTGATGCCAAGTGTCTGAGTGTTGATCACGTGACCGTGGGGATGCTGCAACGGTGGCAAGTGTGGAAAAACAGTCACAAGGCACTTTTTCAGTGCTGTTGTAGCTTTGAACAGTTACTAAACAAACTGTTGGGAGTTGAGGACTGCCTATAGACTGTACAACCATTTGTCTGAAATGGTATAGGGTTTCCTGCCTGAGCAGGGGGTTGGACTAGAAGACCTCTAAGGTCCCTTCCAATTCTATTATTATTATTATTATTATTATTATTATTATTATTATTATTATTATTATTATTATTATTATTATTATTATTATTATGGATCATCGCACAGTCAGCCAGATGTTCAGACTGGATTTGGCATTTTTGTCTACCTATCGAGTCCTTACCCAGGACCTGGAATAGGCAGATGTGGATGTTTGATGGTATTACAGATATCGTCGCAGGATGGAAGCAGTTCCTAGTAAGGCCACCTTTTGCAATTGACTAATAGCGAATTTGTCAATGCCAATGGTGTTCAAGTGGTGCTCCAGTTGTTTTGGGATTGCACCCAAGGCGCCTATTACTATTGGTACTACTACTACTACTACTACTACTACTACTACTACTACTACTACTATTATTATTATTATTATTATTATTATTATTATTATTATTATTATTATTATTATTATTATTATTATTATTATTATATATGTGTGCATTTGGTTTGCTTGCTTTGCTCTTCAAAGGTGATAAATACAAGCCCAGGGCTACCTCTTATCCTGTTTTCCTGTTCCTGCTGCAAAACGTCATACAATGTGCTGTATTTTAGCTTTGGCAGAAAATGCATTCTAGAGCCCAGAGACAAGGTACCAAGGGTGACAGGAATGTTGCAGCCACAGTAACGTTTAAATCTCTTTTCCTTCCACCCTCTCTCGTTACCACCCCATCCAACACCAGTAGGCATTCTGCCAGACTGATCCTCTGTGCAATGCTTTTTCAGGCAACCATTTAATCGTCTGTCTTGGGAGGATGGGGTAAGAGAGTTGCATTATTTTTAGCAAATAGGCCAGGTACTAATCAATCCCATACTGGCCCTCTGCTACCCTCCACCTTCACCATCCCGGTCTTCAGCTAAACGCAGTCTGTTTCTTTTTTAAAAGTAAAGTTTCCTTGAAGTAGAAATATTTTTCTGCTTGCTCACTACTCAAGTTTCTCTTCATGCCGTTGGTGCCAATTCTTCTAATTTTATGTTTAAATTAGTTCGAGAACCAGCTGTAAACTCATTGCTGCCTTGTTCCAGCTCCCAAACCACGGTTTCTGTAGGCTCCTAATTGCTGTGTTTAAATAATCCAACATAGTGTGGTTTGTCCAGCGGGGATAAGAATTTGGGAAGATAGAAAGGAGGAGGATGCTCAAACTTAATTTCAATAACTGTAGGAGTAGGACAGGCAGAACCTGGGGGTGAAATCAAGAGAGGAATCAGCCTAGAATCATTATGTTCCCACAAAGGGTCTAAGTCCCGCCCCTCTTGAATGCTGTTAACTCTTATCTAGCATCTAGTGCTGACCATTAGTTGACTAGATTCTTATATATAGGTATGAGCAATAAGTCAGCTTAGCTGGAACTTAATATGTGTTCCTGATTCTTCATGCCTGACAATAACACCAAACCAAAGTGCACATATGAGATGAACCTGTGAACTTCTGTGTAGAATTGTGTATACTTTTCAAGAACAGTCAGCTGGATTTTCCCTTTAAAAATGCAGTTTAATCAATAAACACTAAGAAGAAGAAGAAGAAGAAGAAGAAGAAGAAGAAGAAGAAGAAGAAGAAGAAGAAGAAGAAGAAGAAGAAGAAGAAGAAGAAGAAGAAGAAGAAGAAGAAGAAGAAGAAGAAGAAGAAGAAGAAGAAGAAGAAGAAGAAGAAGAAGAAGAAGAAGCATATCCATTATCAGACGTTGGCGATCATGTTGGTGATCTTGTTTTTATCAGCAGCCGCACAAAAAAGTGCTGCTGAGTTTTGTCCAAACCGGTCCCTTAGATTTTGAAGCCACGATGTTCTTCTTCTGCCTGGACCTCGTTTGCCTTCAATCTTTCCCTGGAGGATTAAATGGAGTATGCCGTATTTTTCTAGGTGTCGCATCACATGTCCAAAATATTCTAATTTTCGTTTTTTAATTTTTTGGATGATTTCCCTTAGCTTTCCCAGGCGGCTTATCACCTCCTCATTTCTGATCTTGTCAACCCAGCTTATACGTAACAGCCGCCTGTAAATCCACATTTCAAATGCTTCTAGTCTCTTCAAGTGGCCTTCTGGTAAAGCTGTTTTGGATATCTGGTCAGGTGGCTCTGAAAAAAACCCCCCACCTCTATATAGTTCCAATGAAACAATGATGACGGTTGACGAATTGGCATTAATTAGAGTTGACAGCCCAGGGGAACTGTCCTCTTGAGATATATGTGTTTAAATACCAATAATGTGTGACTGGAAACAAAATTAAAATGTCAAATTAACAGGAGTGATTAGAAAAAGAAATTTTAGCCCCAGGCAATTCTTGGGGAGGTCACCAGGAAAGGAAAATAAAAGTAATTGAAAAGAGAAATGTAGACAAGAGGAAGGAAAGAGATTCTCCCTTCGCTGCCCCTGTCCCCTCATCCTGCAGATAATATGCTGTGGCTTATTACAGCCGTTATCTGCATTGACTTAATTATTAGCAGAAACAGTCAATCTTTGGAAAAGTAATTATGATTTCCTTTCAAAGCTATTGGAACAGGTAACTATCAGCAGGGGGCTTCAGGCTAGAAATGCATGCTGGGAGGTGATGGAGGAGACTATAGTCAGATTTGGAGGGAAAAGTCTTTGATTTATAAATGACTTTTCTGGTAGGAATGGCAATCTTCGGGTTCATGCAGTTTTCCAGACCCATTAAAAAAAAATCCACAGCAAATGGACTATTTCTGGCAGGTTTAGATTTTCTAAATATATATATATATATACTCTAAAGTACAACATCAAGACTGTGACAGACTGAATACCCTCATTTTAAGTAAGAACCCTTTTAATTCTGCGCCTGCCAAAGGAAAAAGTAACTTTGGGGTTTGTTTGTTTTTCCTTTTACATTTGGTAAATTTGACAGTTTTTAAATGCTTTGCCTCTTAATTTGTCTATTCTGCTGCACATTTTCCAGGTCTGTGCTTGTTTTGGAGTTTTGCCTGATATGTGGAGTTTTTGAATCAGTTTTCCCCGATACTGAATTTTCCTTTTTTTCCACGATACTATGGATATATATACACAGTTTTCTATGGGTTTTTTGCCCCCATGTGTGTCTCACAGAAACATTTTAGTTTAAGAACTGTAGATGACGGTTCCAAAAGAAGTAAAAGTTACTTAGTCTGCGTATGTACCGCAAAGTGTTGATTCAAAGGGAACGAAATGAAAATTTTCTCTAATTTTAGATTCAGATGTAGTCATTAACTGAGTTGGGTCCAATTTTGTGGCATTTTTGTCATGGTCATTAAGTGAATCACCATGGTCATAAAGCGAACAAGGCTTCCCTCATTGCCTTTGCTGATCAGAAGCTCCTTGGGAAGGTTATAAATGGCGATTAGATGTGCTGCAGCTGCCAAAAAAGCCAACACAGTGCTGGGCTGCATTAACAGAGGGATAGAATCAAGATCACGTGAAGTATTAATACCACTTTACAATGCCTTAGTAAGGCCACACTTGGAATACTGCGTCCAGTTTTGGTCACCACGGTGTAAAAAAGATGTTGAGACTCTAGAAAGAGTACAGAGAAGAGCAACAAAGATGATTAGGGGACTGGAGGCTAAAGCATATAAGGAAAGGCTGCTGGAATTGGGTATGTCTAGTTTAATGAAGAGAAGGACGAGGGGGGACATGATAGCAGTATTTCAATATCTCAGGGGCTGCCACAAAGAAGAGGGAGTCAAGCTATTCTCCAAGGCACCTGAAGGCAGGACGAGAAGCAACGGATGGAAACTGATCAAGGAGAGAAGCAACCTAGAACTAAGGAGAAACTTCCTGACAATTAGAACAATTAACCAGTGGAACAACCTGCCTCCAGAAGTGGTGAATGCTCCAACACTGGAAGTTTTTAAGAAGAGACTGGACAGCCATTTGTCCAAAATGCGCAGTGCTTTTTTTGTAAAAAAAAAAAAAAAAAAAAAAGGTACCGGAACTCATACATGTCATACAACCCGCCTTGCCTACCCTACAAGGTTCCATCCAAAAAAGGTGCTGGAACTCCGTTCTGGGTGTTCTATGACAGTGATGGCAAACCTTTTAGAGACCGAGTGCCCAAACTGCAACCCAAAACCCACTTATGCATCGTCGAGTGCCGGGTGGGTGTGGCCCATTGGCTAGGTGTGGCCCATTGGGTGGGCATGGCTGCAGTAGTAACGGCAGACTGGGTGGGACTAAAAAGTTCAATCAATCAATTCCAACTTTGCAAGATCTTTTTTTTTCCTGTGAGAAGTTGAAATTGACTGATTGAACCTTTTTTTTTTTTTTGCACACGGCGGCAGAGGCTTAAAGCGAAAAGGTTTTATAAAACCCAGCTGAAGGCCTAGGATTGGGGCGATAGTGCGCATGCCCACAGAGAGGGCTCTGAGTGCCGCCTCTGGCACCCGTGCCATAGGTTCGCCACCACTGTTCTATGACAAAAAAAAGCCCTGCGAAATGGTATAGGGTTTCCTGCCTGAGCAGGGGGCTGGACTAGATGACGTCCAAGGTCCCTTCCAACTTTATCATTATTAACATGTCCTTTTTTCTTTCTTTTTTTTCTTTCTTTCTTTTTACAGTCTCTCCCTTTCAGACTTTCCTCACCCCTTACTTGGAACAAGCTCGTCAGATCTGGCCATGGTTACTCGGAGCTGGTGTGATTGGGGCCATAATAGCGATGGCCATCAAAGGACTTGTCGCATTAGGAACTCGAAAGAAGAAAAGAAACACAGAAGAGACCCAGCCTTTACTCATGGAGGAGGAAAATTATCCACACATTAAGTATCAGTCACACTTATAAAACCATCCTGGTGCAGACACCTAAAGCTAACTTTGTGATGATGTCCCAAATGTGCTTTTTCAAAAGGCAACTGGACTTTGTTTTTCCTTGAAGATGTTTCGCTTCTCATCCAAG
Organism: Protobothrops mucrosquamatus; assembly: GCF_001527695.2. Taxonomy (NCBI): domain Eukaryota; kingdom Metazoa; phylum Chordata; class Lepidosauria; order Squamata; family Viperidae; genus Protobothrops; species Protobothrops mucrosquamatus. The sequence goes on along the minus strand of NW_015386168.1, from coordinate 173,071 downwards.
GAGCTTCTTCAGATCTGGCTGAATGGGGGAGGATGGAAGGATTTCTATTCCTTGCAGTCATCTGGTTGTTAGTGCTCTTTCTGAGAGTTGTTGAGGCCACTCTGTGCCCTCGGGGTCACCTGAGTAGTGCAAATGGTTGTGGAGCCTTCTTAGAACTGCTGAAAGAACTGTGTCGTAAACAGGAGCTATATGGTGTCATATCCTGTTTACAACCCAGTCAGGACCATTCAGTAGAATTGAAGAAGCTTCTTGGATGAGAAGCGAAACATCTTCAAGGGGAAAAAAAAAGAACAGTTGCCTTTTGAAAAAGCACTTTTGGGACAACCATGGCCTGGAGGATTGAGAATCTCCATCAACATCTGTGATGACATCTTTTGAGGATTCCCAAACTTGGTGGGCAGTGTCCCTGTTTACACAATATTTTTTCTACTCAATATTCCTCCTTCTCTACAAAATAGTTGTCATTATGTGTGAAGCAATGTGAGAAACCCTTAATAATCCCTGGGGAGCTATTGTTTGGATCCCCATCCTGATGTCACTCCATGTTAAACTTTGAGAAAAGACCAGGAGATGACACAGGAGATCTGTTGGATTCCATTGACCCTGGCCTGTAAATTCAAGTTATTTTAAGGTGCTAATTGAAATTAAAGTAATTGAAAACTGTCTAAGAGTCATTCCTAAGCTGACTTTCAGGTCTCCTTTATATCTGCAACAAAGTTGGTGGAGTGGTGATGAAAGGATAAAGGTTTTCTTTTTTAATGTATGTTTGTGTTGTCTGAATGGCGCATATTATGTTGCATACGATGGCTTATAAAGTGCACAGAGGAATACGAGCTATATATTCTTCCTGTTCCAAAAGGCAAATGGACTTTCTTGGTTTTTTTCTATTAAAGCATTTCACTTCTTAACCAGTTATAAAGAAGCTTCTTGGATGAGAAGTGTGTCAGAGCGTGCACAGTCTTATTGCGCTTAGATAAACCAGGAGTAAACACAGTAAACAGTGGTCTATATTAAATGGTGGTTTATCTTACACTATCTACAACAGGGGTGTCAAACTCGCCTGTCGTGACGTGTCGCGATGTATAGCGACTTTTTTTCCATTGCCGGCAATGGGGTGGGCGCGTTTTCACTATAATGCATCCGGTCTGCAGGCCGGCAGTTTGATACCCCTGATCTACAATTCCAGATTTTGGCCTGATGTCATGGTTCCGAAAGAAGAAGCTCTTCAAAGAACTTTGAGGCATTGTTTACCTTAAAGAGTCTTTAATTTGCAACATAGCTTCAGCACGTACATAGAGAAGCCAAAATCTGGAATTCTCCTCCCCCAACACACAGTATCTAAGCATAACTCACTCCTTCATTTAACAGTCATTAATCACATTCTCCAATTGGTTTGAAGTGTGAACTTTCTCTCCCGTTCCATAAACCGCCAACACTTATCTCCTCTTATTACAACTAGCCTTGAAGAATACGCTACTGAAATATTGTTATGGCTAACTAGTCCCCAAGCACATTCTTTCCCCCCCTCCCTTCCAGCACCATCTAATTTTTATTCTAAAAGTAATACACAGGTTAAATAGAAAATGTCTGCATCTTCATATATTGTCAAGCAAGAACATCCGATGTTAGCAGCATTGACAATCATACACCAGGAACAATATACAAACACATACTAATACAGCAGACTACAACACACAGCATTTACAGCAGGAAAACGAAAGAGAACACAGCAGAGCCTTACTTTTACACAAAGGCTCTTAAAGGGACACAGACCCTGCTGAGTCATTCCCATCATTACATCATACATCTCACATTATACAAGCTGGTTAGCTGTTAAATTATTACCTTGACAAAGTGAAACATTTTGAAAGAAAAAAAAATCAGGAAAGTCCAGTTGCCTTTTGGAAAAAAAATACCTTTTAGACAACTATGACCTGGATGATTAAGAATCTCCAAGTTCTTCTTGTGCCATAATAGCTGGGGAAATGAACCATCGAGTGATGATGGGAATATTCACATGTATTATGGAGTTTTGAAGTCATAGCAATTATCAATTGGCAATTGGGGTTTGGGGTTGGAACATAGGAATTAAACAGAGACGTTCTGACTCACCTTTTTTCAACCCACTCCATTTTTTTTAGAGAGGGGGATAATTAGGTAAAACTATGAAGAGTTGGGATGGATTCAGGATTCATTAGGTATGAGGAACCAGGTAGTCCCATCAAACAAATGCCTTATATTACTTGCACACACTCTAGTTTGCCATATTACCTAGCAATCATCTTTTATTTCAATATTATCCAAAGGCATTTCCAGATTGTCTCGCTCCAGAATCTGCTTCATGACTCTTTGTTCTGCACACCGTAATCTGTAGGCAAATACTGAGTTGATTTATTTCTGACTTGGCTGGCATGTATCTCAAATTGCTAAAAAAAAAATGTTCTAATTGCAGCAACAGTGCTTTGCGGAGCTTGTGGGTGATCCATTGGAAAAGATTCTTGCCTCTCTCCTTCTTCTGGTTCAGTGATGACGAACCTTTTAGAGGCCGGGTGCCCCAAAACTGCCCCGCTTCTGCCCCCACTCTGCCTTCTCTGCTCCGCTCCGCTCCACCCCCCACCCCACCTGACCCTGCTTTATCTCTGCTCCGCCCTGCCCCACCCACCTGCAGGACCATTCACCACCTCCACGGCCACTGCAGCAGATCTCCCAGGCAGCCCTGCAGTGCCATGGTGGCCACGCCCTCCACCCACATCCCGCAGCATCATCTGGGGCATGAGGGCGGAGTCTTGTCCCTGCTGCCTGGTTGCTGTGTGCTTGGCTGCGCTGCTCCGCATGGGCCATGCATGGGGGCCTCTCCTCCAGGGGGGCTGCTGGTGAGGAGGGGGCCGTGGGGAGAGGCAGTGCTGGGGCGACGGCACATGTGCCCACAGAGAGAGCTCTGAGTGCCGCCTCTGGCACGCGTGCCATAGGTTTGCCACCACTCTTCTAGTTCCTAAGCTTCACTGGTCTTAAAGCAGAAAGGTGGTATGCCAGTTTCACACATTTATATATATTCCTCACTTTACAACCTTCGGTTAAGTGACTGTTTGAGGTTACAACAGTACGGAAAAAAAGGGAATTATGAGTGTTTTTTATACTTGTGACCATTGCAGCATCCCCATTGTCATGTGATCAAAATTCAGACGCTTGGCAACTGACTCATATTTATGACGGTTGCCGTGTCCCAGGGGTCATGTGATCCCCTTTTGTGATCTTCTGACGAGCAAAGTCCCAATGGGGAAGCCAGAGTCACTTTGGGAAAAAATGATGGGCAATTAAAGCAAGGAATTGAAACCTGGAGGACCGATGAGAAAACGTGGAATTTTGTGACGAGCCAATACACTGGAGTCAAAAATATGTCTAGAAATACAGGTGGTCCTCAAGTTATGACAGCAACTGAGTCCAAAATTTCTATTGCTAAGCAAGACATGTGTTAAGTGAATTTTGCCCCATTTTATGATCTTTCCTACCACAGTTGTTAAGTGAATCACTGCAGTTGCTAAGTGAGTGACACGGTTGTTAAGTGAATCTGGCTTCTCCAATGACTTTTCTTGTCAGAAGGTCACAAAAGGGGATGACGTGACACCCCCCCCCAGGGCACTGCAACCGTCATAAATGTGAGTCGGTTGCCAAGCATCTGAATTTTGATCCTATGACCCTGGGGATGCTGTGGAAAACGGTCATAAATCACTTTTTTTGAATGGTCACTAAATGAACGGTTGTAAGTTAAGAACTACTTGTATAAGCACACATTGGAGAAAAACTGAAGTACAGGTCACTATTTGTTTAGTGACCATTCAAAGTGACAATAACACTGGAAAAAAAAACAGACTTAGGCCTGGTTTTTGCAGCCATCGTCATGGTTGCATGATCAAAGTTCAGACGCTTGGCAACTGGCATGTACTTACGACAGTTGAACTATCTAGGAGTCATGTGATTACCATTTGTAACCTTTCCCGGCCGTCTTCTAACAGGCGAAGTCAATAAGAGAAACCAGATTTGCTTAATGACCGAATGATTCACTTAACAACTGTGGCAAGAAAGGTCATAAAATGTGGCAAAACTCACTTAACAACTGTCTTGCTTAGCACTGGAAATCTTGGGCTCCATCGTGGTTGTTAAGTCGAGGACCACCTGCATTTTTTTATAGAAGTAAGCTTGCATAAATGGGTCCATAAAATTTCCAGCTTTTCTGAAAAGCAAAAAACTATAACTGTGTCCTACTTAAAATTCCAGCAGTGTTGCAAGATTGTGGTTTACTGAAAAGCCACACAAATGCTTTCCTGATCGTAATAGCTCGGGGAAAAAATATAGGTGGCTTTATTTAAAGTTTCTGTTCATGACAATATATTTTCATAACACCCAATACATTTCCGTAACAGTTCTCTGTCAGATGCACTCCTGGCAACTGTAGCAATTAATATGAATTGAAGCTGGCTTTGAGGGATCTTTTATCTGGAAAGACAGACTGAATGGCACAGACTCAAAATTTCTTTGACTTTTCAGACAGGGACAATAGAAGATCTTCAGCAGTTCTGTTCACTACTTCAGTCATTCAGTAGAAAACGGCAGCGGGGAGGAAAAAGAATTGGCAACGCACAACTGCGATGGGCTCGCCTACTGCATGACTCAACAATAGCAATAGCACTTACTGTAGACTTATATACTGCTTCGCAGTGCTTTACAGCCCTCTCTGAGTGGTATACAGAGTCAGCATATTTGCCCCCAACAATCTGGGTCCTCAGTTTACCAACCTTGGAAGACTGAGTCAACCTTGAGCTCATCAGGATTGAACCCCAGGCTGTGGGCAGAGTTAGCCTGCAATTCTAACCCCTGCACCACCAGGGCTCTTATTATAGAAGGTAAGAATGAAACATATTTTGAAGCTGGGGAAAAACAGGCTTGAGAAATATTAAATTTTGTACCCAGTTCTATTAAAAAGAAGGTCTCTGTTGATTTGGTGCCTTGGGTGCAATCCCAAAACAACTGGAGCACGCCATTGGCATTGACAAATTCGCCATTAGTCAATTGCAAAAGGCGGCCTTACTAGGAACTGCTTCCATCCTGCGACGATATCTGTAATACCATCAAACATCCACATCTGCCTATCCCAGGTCCTTGATAAAGACTCGATAGGTAGATAAAAATACCAAATCCAATCTGAACATCTGGCTGACTGTGCGATGATTAATAATAATAATAATGAAGTTGGAAGGGACCTTGGAGGTCATCTAGTCCAACCCCCTGTTCAGGCAGGAAACCCTATACCGTTTCAGACAAATATGTCCTTTAATATTTTAATGGCTGTTGCCAGATTCCTATGGGGTCACGTAGGGGTCATGGCTGGCTGTTTTCTGCCTTTGTTAAGATATTTCTCCTCTTCTCCTTTAGGGAAAATATTCGATCCTGCCTCTTTTTAATATTAATAATAAATTTGATTCTGGGGAGGGGGAGCCTTCGTACAGTACTCTCTGAGCTTGCTTGTTTTCTTGCAGACGTTTCCTTACCCAACGAGGTAACATCATCATGATTACCTAATTGGGTGATGGAACATCTGCAAGAAAGAACCAAGCTGAGAGAGCACCGAGGACCCAAAGAGGAAACATTTTTTGCCCCTAAATGACCTCCAGCCTCTTCCAGTTGCCACCCCAACAAAGAAGCTAAATATTTCAGCTTGAAAAGGTAAAGGTTTCCCTGTCAAGTCATGTCCAACTCTAGGGCATTTCTTGGCCAAGGGAGCTAGAATTGTCCAAAGACAATTTCCGTGGTTATGTGGCCAATATGGCTGTATGCCAAAGGTGTACGGAATACTGTTACCTTCCCATCAAAGTGATACCTATTTACCTACATGCATTCGCATGCTTTCAAACTAGTAGGTGGGCAGGAGCTGGAGCAAGGAACGGGAGCTCACCCCGTTGCCAAGGGCTCAGATTTCGAACCAGGGCTGTCAGCTTTCTAGCTGACACGCTCAGTGTCTTTAAATATTAGTACACCCCAAGGTGAGAGCTATTATCTCCCAAGGCTGAAGAAATATCAAAATGAAAATGAAAGATGTTGAGACTCTAGAAAGAGTGCAGAGAAGAGCAACAAAGATGATTAGGGGACTGGAGGCTAAAGCATATAAGGAACGGTTGCTGGAATTGGGTATGTCTAGTTTAATGAAGAGAAGGACGAGGGAGGACATGATAGCAGTCTTCCAATATCTCAGGGGTGGCCCCAAAGAAGAGGGGGTCAAGCTATTCTCCAAAGCGCCTGAAGGCAGGACAAGAAGCAATGGATGGAAACTAACCAAGGAGAGAAGCAACCTAGAACTAAGGAGAAACTTCCTGACAGTTAGAACAATTAACCAGCGGAACAACCTGCCTCCAGAAGTGGTGAATGCTCCAACACTGGAAGTTTTTAAGAAGAGACTGGACAGCCATTTGTCTGAAATGCTATAGGGTTTCCTGCCTGAGCAGGGGGTTGGACTAGATGACCTCCAAGGTCCCTTCCAACTTTTTTATTATTATTATTATTATTATTATTATTATTATTATTATTATTATTATTATTATTATTATTATTATTATTTGTAGTTGCTAAAAGGTTGCCTACATCCCACATGAAAGCTGAAATATAAGATCCTCTCGAGAATAACATGCTGAAAACCGCATGCCAGTCTGGAGATGGATGGATAATCTCCAGCCTGCCTGTGTTATCCCTTCCTCAAGTTCATTGAAACTTCCTTCCAGTTCCCTTATTCATTCAACTGGAAGTTAGGATTTGTTCAGGGAAGCCTAGAGCTAAAAATGGCACTAGGGCCACAGATTGTCCATCTAAGCCAGGGGTAGGCAACCTTGGCTCTTTGATGACTCGTGGACTTCAACTCCCAGAATTCCTGAGCCAGCCATGCTGAGGGGAGAGGGAGAGGTTTCCAAGCTGAGCCATGCTGGCTCAGGAATTCTGGGAATTGAAGTCCACGAGTCATAAAAGAGCCAAGGTTGCCTACCCCTGATCTAAGCTAATCCTTGACTTACAACAGTTTTTTTAGTGACCAGATGAAATCACACCGGCACGGAAAAAATGACCATTTTTCACACTTATGACCATTGCAGCATCTCCCTGGTCACGTGATCAAAATTCAGACACTTGGCAACTGGCATGTACTTATGGCGGTTGCAGTGTTCCTGGGGTCATGTGATCCCCTTTTGTGACCTTCTGACAAGCAAAGTCAATTGGGGAAGCCAGATTCACTTTACAACCGTGTTACTAAGTTAACATCTGCAGTGATTCACTTAGCAACTGTGGCAAGGAAGGTCGTAAAGTGGGGCAAAGCTCATGTAACAACTGTCATGCTTAGCCACAGAGATTTTGGGCTCAATTGTGGTCGTAAGTCGAGGACAAGCTGTATTAGGCAGGGCAAGGTATGAACTTTAATGACCGATATTCAAAAATTCTCCAATTTATTCTTCCAGGAACGTTCTGTTTTCAAACAATTTGGGGCTGGTCCTAAGTTCTGTACAGTACTGAAACCCTACAGCTGTCCCATCATTTAATGTGTGCTTTTGAGAAAATCTGTACTTGCAAAAATAAAGCCCGATTGTTACAGTACTTTTAATGCACTAAGTGCTTTGTTGTGTATTGCTACTCAACAATACTGTATCTGAGTGTTGTTCCCATTTTACACAAGTCAATTAGTGCCTGCAACGACTGCATGCCAAAGAGGATGCCAAAGTAGCCATTAGTGGTCAACCCTATTATTTAGATGGGGGGGGGGAAATGAAATTTGTAACAACTGAAATTGATTTTTAAAACCTTTTCAGAGGATATAAAAAAGCTTCCTTCCTTTTAGCTAAGTTAAGGCAGCTCCCAAAGTAATTTCACAGTCGGGCTAATTAAACACAGTTCCATAAAATGACCCACAGCAGGTTAAAATGTATAAAAATAAGGGAGGGGGAGAGGAGAACTATATGCCATTAAAGAAAAGTGCAAATCAAATACGTTCCTTGGCATTTGATGTAGAAGTGGGGACTTTCCATTTGAGACACCCCAATGCTTTGCAAACTCTACTGGACTAATGTAGGCAACATGGATATGAAAGCAAATAGGAACTCCTCAAATATTGCAACACTGCTATCATGTCATCTCCAGTCTGTCTAGAGCAGGCGTCCCCAACCCGGTCCGCACGTGAAGTATTAATACCACTTTACAATGCCTTAGTAAGGCCACACTTGGAATACTGCATCCAGTTTTGGTCACCACGATGTAAAAAAGATGTTGAGAGTCTAGAAAGAGTACAGAGAAGAGCAACAAAGATGATTAGGGGACTGGAGGCTAAAACATACAGGGAAAGGTTGCTGGAATTGGGTATGTCTAGTTTAACGAAGAGAAGGATGAGGGGTGACATGATAGCAGAGTTCCAATATCTCAGGGGCTGCCCCAAAGAAGAGGGAGTCAAGCTATTCTCCAAGGCGCCTGAAGGCAGGACGAGAAGCAACGGATGGAAACTAATCAAAGAGAGAAGCAACCTAGAACTAAGGAGAAACTTCCTGACAGTTAGAACAATTAACCAGTGGAACAACCTGCCTCCAGAAGCGATGAATGCTCCAACACTGGAAGTTTTTAAGAAGAGACTGGACAGCCATATGTCTGAAATGGTATAGGGTTTCCTGCCTGAGCAGGGGGTTGGACTCGATGACCTCCAAGGTCCCTTCCAACTTTTTATTATTATTATTATTATTATTATTATTATTATTATTATTATTATTATTATTATTATTATTATTAAAGCTCCATCCGTGAGATGCAGGCAGCACACAAAATCATGCACCCTCCGGTCCATGGAAAACCTCTCTCCACGGAACTGGTCCCTGATGCCCCAAAAGTTGGGGACCTCTGGTCGAGAGAAAAGAAGGACTAGGGGGGGGACATGACAACAGCGTTCCAATATTTGAGGGACCGCCACAAAGAAAAGGGGGTCAACCTATTTTCCAAAGCACCTGAAGGCAGGACAAGAAACAATGGATGGAAACTAATCAAGGAAAGAATCAACCTGGAATTAAGGAGAAACTTTCTAACAGTGAGGACAATTAACCATTGGAACAGTTTTGCCTTCAGAAGATGTGAGTGCTTCATCCCTGGAAGTTTTTAAGAAAAGGCTGGACAGCTACCTGTCTGAAATGGCATAGGGTCTCCTGCTTGAGGTTGGACTAGAAGACCTCCAAGGTCCCTTCCAGCTCTATGCTGCAGGTATATGTACTGTATATATATGAAAAGTTAGGATCCTCTGGATCTATGTCGTGGAGAATGCTTTTTCTAGCAGTTTTCTCAATGGAAATCTAACTATTTAGCTAAATATCTGAATTCTCTTCTAAACTGGCAACGTCCACAGTATAATCTCTGCCAAATATCTGCTTCCTGATAACTACAAAATTGGCCATAGATATAATCCGAAAGCATTTTTAAGTTTCCTCTCCAGGATTTTGCTCCAAATCTAGCAGGGAAATAAATCAATTCTACTGTATGATTCCAAAGACACTGTTTAAAGTATTCAATTGGCAGACAAACTCTGATTTGGGACATCCTTAATGAATCCTTTCACTGATATCTGAACTGTAAAAGAAAAATCTAATTTCAGTCCAATAAGCTCAAATCCTGGCAATTACACGTGGAAGTCCATGTTATTTTTCTGGATAACAAGCCAGAGGTAGTTTGCTATTGTCTTTCTCTGAGGTTTTTTTCCACCCAAATTCCCAGTCTAGCCTACAGCCTTGTGGGGTTTTTGGATGGCTGCCCAAGCATTTGTTAAGGAAATCTGATCATGTTTGGTTTCTAAATTCAGATAATTTCTGCTGGGTGCTGCCACTTCTTGAGAGTTCATTTAAATCAAGGGTCCCCAACCCCTGGTCCGTGGACTGGTACCGGGCTGTCCACAGCTGGAAAGCAGCAAAGGAAGAAGGCCATTGTCCACATGCCCTGGATGTGAGCTTAAACAAAACCCTAAACCTCACGAATTATTGACTTCATCCCAACAAGATTTTTATTGTACTGTTATGCACAGGCTATTTCTCCCATAGCCATTTTTAAATTGCAGGATTTATCAAAATCCCCAAAGTAGCATTGCACTGTCATGCTGCATGAACCATCACGATTTAATAGAAAGACGTGTATGTATGTATGCATATATGTGTGTATGTATGTATGTATGTATATGTGTGTGTGTGTGTATACGGGGCGTTGTCTTACCTGAACGCCTTTTCTCAGTACGGAGATGGAGAAACACACATATATATATAATGTATATATAATGTATATCTTGGACTGCAAGGCATTCAAACCGGTCAGTCCGAGAGGAGATCAACCCCGACTGCTCTTTAGAAGGCCAGATCCTGAAGTTGAAATTCAAGTACTTTGGCCACCTAATGAGAAGGAAGGACTCACTGGAGAAGAGCCTCATGCTGGGAAAGATGGGGGGCAAGAGAAGAAGGGGACGACAGAGAATGAGGGGGCTGGATGGAGTCACTGAAGCAGGAGGCGTGAGCTTAAATGCACTCCAGAAGATGGTAGAGGACAGGAAGGCCTGGAGGAACGTTGTCCATGGGGTCGCGATGGGTTGGACACGACTTCGCAACTAACAACAAATAGTTGTTGTTCTTTTTCTTTTTTTTCTGCAGTTTATTTTTATTCCTTTTTAGTTTGCATTAGTTTTCATCTTTTTAATTGTAATGTTAAACAAATTTATTATTCTTTTTTTTAAAAAAAAAAAATCAGAGCAACTGCTCAAAATCAGGTTGTCAATTTCTACCCCCTGATGCCAGGGCTGCTGCTATGCCTCCCTTCCGTTGGTTTTATTTCCTTTCGTCTCTGTAGATTTCTCCCTGGGAGTTTCCAGAGAGCATGGCAGTGCATGCTTAATGAAGGCACGCTGCCTTGTGAATACACACCAGGACACTCTGCAAGAGCAGCGGCCAGGTGACATATCTTTGTGATTATTAATGGGGTGTCTGGCAGCTTTTCCCATGCTTGGGTAGAACCAGGGCATGGCTGCATCAACTGACGGGCAAGTCTCTTGATCAGGACCCCGAATCAGTCAAACCCAGAGGGTGCTGTCTTTTCCCCCCAGACGCGGGTATGATAAGCAGCAAGAAATGCCCTGCAACAGCGTGGAGACGTATCTCTCGAGTAACAGGGGAGAAGCACAATTGTCATTTTCCTATCCACGTTCTGCACCCAGAGGGAGAAACCAGCAGAAGGATCAGAAGACAAACACAATGACCTTGCAATGACAGAATTTTAATGGGTGTCTGGCACTCCTAAAGCAATGCTTTGGCTTGCCAGCCTGCGCGCTCGCTCTCTCTCGCTCCTTTTTTCCAAGTGTTCTTATATACACCAGACTTTTATGTAAGTCTGTTTCTCAGCCTTCATGCTTGTCCTTACCTGAGGTCAACACGCCGTTTAATCAAGATTTATTTATTAAGCTGTCAAATTTGCTTACCTCCCCGGGGACGCTCTGTTCCCGCTTTTGACAGCCCTGGGAGGTGAAGGAGTTAAAATATAAATACACATACAATGATATCCAGATCAAAGCACAGATCAAAGAGGGTGACCAAGAAGCCCTTTCTGAAATATTGCTGTCCCTCCCCCTCCAAGTCATGCAGTGAAGGGCCGCAGAGAAGGACGTCTCAAAACGCTCCTTTGGGTCATTGAGGACACGAGAGATGGTCTTCATTGGAGACATTTTTCTTCCCGCAACACACAATCTGCAGAGTAGGATCCAAATTGGACCATTGACAAAAATTTCGGTAAAGACTGGGGCTGGGGAGGGGAGGCATGGAGAGCAATGGCAGGCAGGCTTGACCCACACAGCTACTCCATCTTGGAATCTTAGAGGCAGAGATTCAAGGACACAGCTCTGGGTAAGTTTGTTTTTAAAACAGATCCTAGAAAAGCTATAACTACAGCAGGAAATCAGCAATTAGCAACCATTATCAATCAATCGGAATAGAGCTGGAAGGGACCTTGGAGGTCATCTAGTCCAACCCTCTGCTCAAGCAGGAGATCCTATACCAGTGATGGCGAACCTTTTAGAGACTGAGTGCCCAAACTGCAACCCAAAACCCACTTATGTATCGTCGGGTGCCTGGTGGGGGTGGCCCATTGGGTGGGCGTGTCCCATTGGGTGGGCATGGCTTCGGTGGTAATGGCAGACTGGGTGGGATTAAAAAGTTCAATCAATCAATTCCAACTTTGATTGATTGAACCCTTTTTTTTTTTTTTGCACACAGTGGCGGAGGCCTAAAGCGAAAAGGTTTTATAAAACCCAGCTGAAGGCTTAGGACTGGGGCGACGGTGCACGTGCCCACAGAGAGGGCTCTGTGTGCCACCTGTGGCACACGTGCCATAGGTTCGCCACCATAGCCCTATACCATTTCAGACAAGTGGCTGTCCAGTCTCTTCTTAAAGACCTCCAGTGATGAAGCACCCACGTCTGAAGGCAAGCTGTTTCACTGGGTATAGGAGGAATGAAATGGAATTGTTTGAAGAGGGCACATCTAGCTGGCTGGCACTTTGCGGAGATGCCCTTCCTATTTCAGCATTTAATTGCAGTTCTCACTTGATTGCCATGGTTGATTGAGTAGGATCTGAAAATCTCTGGATGGATTGCAGAAGTATTTAAAACATGAAAAGCATTTTTTTAAAAAAGAATAGGAAGGATATTATAAAAATATCAAAAGCAGCTATTCCAGAATAACAGAGTTGGAAGGGACCTTGGAGGTCTTCTAGTCCAACCCCCTGCTCAAGCAGGAGACCCTATACCATTTCAGACAAATGGTGATAGCCATCACCGGACGTTTGCAAGTGGCTTCCAGGATCTTTCTTGGATCTCCAAATGACAAGTATTGATGAACATTAGGAGACATAATTTTTCACCATTTTGAGGCAGGACATACATGAGAGGTCTCCTTTAAGTCACAGAAGGCTTAACAAAGTTTGAATTATATAGAATACTCTGGAATCTCTTCAAATTATCAATAAATAATAAATATAATAAAATAAAATAAAATAGGTTTGTCCTTTTTTCATCAGTTTCATCCACCGAAGCTACTGAGTTCCCCACCTCCATCCCCCAAAATGTTAAATGGAATCGGGGGTCCTTGGTGCCCTCTGAGCTTGCTTGTTTTCTTGCAGATGTTTCATCACCCAAACTAGGTGACATTTGTCAGTGCTAGGTACAAAGTGATCAGTGCATCATCATCACTAGCACTGATGATGTTACCTAGTTCAGGGCTTTTCAACCAGTGGTACGGGTACCACCTGTGGTACATTGGCACCTGGTAGGTGGTATGCGACCATCCTAGAAAAGTGGTAGCGGGGGAGGGGAATGAGCTGAACCGGTGGCAGCACCGCACAAGCCTGAGCGAGAGACGGCTGGAGCTGCAGGGCTGTCAGGGCTCAGTGGAAGCACCAGGATCAGCGCCAGGCTCCAGCTGTAGCTCAGCACTGATCCTGGCACTTCTGCTGAGCCCAGAAGAAGAGCCGATCAGCTGGAATGTTGCAGCATCTCCAGGGTCTTGTGATTTACATTCAGATGCTTGGCAACTGATTCATATTTATGACGGTCACAGTGTCCCAGGGTCATGTGAAGTGACCAAAACCTGCTGCAACCACCCAGCAGACGGGGGGGAATAAAAACCAAACACCCCTCCACCCCACCCCCGCTGCCACTCCTCAACAGAAATGCTCACAACAATGGAAACCTCGGACAGGAGGAAGAGCGCCGCTGGGTGGGCATGCAGGTGTCTTCCTCGGCTGTGGCTTGGGGGGCAGTTTTTTCAGTGACATTGTAACCTCCAACAGTCACTAAGCGAATTGTTGTAAGTCGAGGACTACCTGTACTTCATCACTTTTTTCTTTTTTGGGGGGGGCATCAAGGTTTTGACACCTTGCTAGGCGACTGGTGGTACTCGGATGTTGCCATATCCTAAAAGTGGTACAATGGGTGAAAAGGTTGAAAAGCCCTGACCTAGTTGGGGTGATGAAAAGTCAGCAAGAAAACAAGCAAGCTCGGAGAGCACCAAGCACCCCACATTACAACCCCCGAGCTACAAATATTCTCTTTTATTGGTTAAATGGAATCCTATTTGCAGCTTTACAAATTTAATCGCCCAATGAATAGGCGCTAAGTATGTACAGGTAGTGCCTCGACTTCATTTAGTGACCGTTCAAAGTTACAATGGCACTGAAAAAAAATGACTTAGGACCATTTTTCACACTTAGGACCAATGCAGCATCTCCTTAATCATGTCATCAAAATTCAGACGCTTGGCAACTGGTTCATATTTATGACGGTTGCCGTGTCCCGGGGTCACATGATCACCTTTTACGACCTTCTGACAAGGAAAAGCCAATGGGGGAAGACAGATTCACTTAACAACGGTGTTACTAACCTAACAACTGCAGTGATTCACTTAACAACTGTGGTAAGAAAAGGCGTAAAATGGGGCAAAACCCACTTAATGAATGTTTTCACTTAACAGCAGAAATTTGGGGCTCCATTGTGGTCGTAAGTCGAGGACTACCTGTATACAGCGGATCCCTTGGTCAGATAGTTTCGAGTTTGTTAGAAATGCTGGGCTGAAGTTAGAAAGTTCCACCCAAGGAGAGTTAGGGAGAAACCTCGAATTTGCTAAGTCTCCTGGCTTTCAGCTTCAGTGCACCTGTAAATATTTAACTGTAGTTCTCTATTATTCTGATTCCTGAATTGCTCTGCCGTGTGACAAATGTGCAATGACACTACTTAGCTGCAACTCCATCACCTCTCAACCTCTCCTCTCCTCTCCTGACATCATACAAGTTACCAAGCAAAAGATGTAGGTTTGAGTTTACTATTCCTTTGACAGCAAGAATGCAGAAATATAATTACTCCCTGCTTACTCCCTTGGTGATCTCAATCAGGTTTTCACTGACCACTACACAGATCCCCCGTCCCTTGGCTAACACCTGCTATTTCCTGAGCTAATGCATCTATTTTTCCTGCTGTGTTCTCTGTACAAACCCTGGTTTTGAGCAACATCAATATATAACTCTTCTAACAGGCCACACCATAAGGGACTCACTGTTTTATATATATTATATATATATAAATTTAGCGACTGTTCCAAGTTACAGTGGCACAGAAAAAAAAATGCCTTCTGACAGTTTTTCACACTTAAGATGGCTGCAGCATCCCCATGGTCGTGTGATCAAAATTCAGACACTTGGCAGCTGGCTCATATTTATGACGATTGTCCTGGGCTCGTGTGGTCATCTATTGTGACCTTCTGACAAGCAAAGATTCATTTAACAAACGTGTAGCTAACTTAACAACTGCAGTGATTCACTTAACAACTGTGGCAAGAAAGGTCATAACATGGGGCAAAACTCACCAGTCTTGCTTAGCAGCAGAAATTCTGGGCTCGATTGTGGTAATAATAATAATAATAATAATAATAATAATAATAATAATAATAATAATAATAATAATAATAATAATAATAGTAGTAGTAGTAGTAGTAGTAGTAGTAGTAGTAGTAGTAGTAATAATAATAATAATAATAATAATAATAATAATAATAATAATAAAGTTGGAAGGGACCTTGGAGGTCTTCTAGTCCAACCCCCTGCTCAGGCAGGAACCCTACACCATTTCAGACAAATGGCTGTCCAGTCTCTTCTTAAAAACTTCCAGTGTTGGAGCATTCACAGCTTCTGGAGGCAGGTTGTTCCACTGGTTAATTGTTCTGTCAGGAAGTTTCTCCTTAGTTCTAAGTTGCTTCTGTCCTTGATTAGTTTCCACCCTTTGCTTCTTGTCCTGCCTTCAGGTGCCTTGGAGAATAGCTTGACTCCCTCTTCTTTGTGGCAGCCCCTGAGATATTGGAACACTGCTATCATGTCCCCCCTCGTCCTTCTCTTCGTTAAACTAGACATACCCAATTCCAGCAACCATTCCTTATATGTTTATCATTTCTAAGTTTTAAATGTTCCCAATTCCCTTTATCACAATTCCTCACAATCTCAGCATATTTTTTACATCGTGGTGACCAAAACTGGATGCAGTATTCCAAGTGTGGCCTTACCAAGGCATTGTAAAGTGGTATTAATACTTCACGTGATCTTGATTCTATCCCTCTGTTAATGCAGCCTAACACTGTTGGCTTTTTTGGCAGCTGCAGCACACGGCTGGCTCATATTTAAGGTGAGGGCTATCTGTATTTTCAGTTCATTTTGCCACCCCTCCTCCAATGATAAACTTGCAGTTTTGCGACTTCCTGAAGATGCGTTATGGACGGATCTTTCTTTCAAAATTCCATCTCAAAGCTGCTCAAAGTGAATTAGATTGTCCTTGAATCTCTACTTGGAACTGAAGTAGGACTAATTGGCTTAGCCCTAGGATGCGTCCTGAGAGGGGATTTTAGGCATTAAGTTAAGGGATTGGAGAATGGATTATTTTGAAAGGTTGTGAGGTTGGATATGAAGAGGCTGCGCTTGATAAAGTTAGGCTGGACTCAAAGAAGGGATGCCGCAGAGTCTTGTAATATTCTTGCAAACTGCCTCCCTTCTACCTCCTAGCTGTCTTGTCTTTGTTTTAAATATGGGTATATTTCATTGCCTTATTTATTCATTCATAATAGGCGCATCCATCTTTTCATTCAGAAGCTCGAGGCATTCCCTCTTCCCTCCGAGTGTCTATGGCAGGGGTAGGCAACCTTAGTTCTTTTATGACTCGTGGACTTCAAATCCCAGAATTCCTGAGCCAGCCAAGCTGGTTATGGAGATTCTCAAGTCATCCAAAAGTGCTTTTCCAAAAGGCAACTGACTTTCTTCATTTTTTTTCCCCTTGAAAACATCTCACTTCTCATCCAAGAAGCTTCTTCAGTTCTGAGTCTTCCCCACCTCTGTCCTATGAAGGAGGTTGGGCTGAGAGAGAGAGAGAGAGAGAGAGAGAATGACTGGGTCACCCAGGGAACGTCCATGGCTGAGCAGGGAAATGAATCTGGGTCTCCCATTCCTAGTCCTACAATACAGGTATGTCATGGCCCCATTGGAGCACGGTTCGGAGGAGGAGTTGGAACCAGGACCGTCCGTCAGGGATGGCACGTCTCTCTTGGCATGTTTGGAGAGGCCAGGGGCTGAGGTTGTCCCACACCCCTCAAGCATTGGGGGAGGTGGTCAACCGGACGGAGAGCTGCCTGCCTTCACAGACACAGGGGAGGATCGGCTGCTGACAGGCAGTGGTGCTGATGGACAGCAGATCCCCTCTGATGAGGAACAGCTGCCTCCTCCACTCGATCCAAGGGCACGGAGAGTGGAGCGTAGGCAAGCCCAGAGAAGGGCTGCAAGGCTACTCAAGAGAAGGTCACCCCACCCCTCCTTACAAGGAACATCTGGAGGGGATTGACTTAAGGAGAAGTCGTGGGGAGTTAGTGTTTTCCAGGAACAATTGCTTGCTTTGGTTTACACTCTCACCGCTTTGACTCGTGCCTGTTGCCATTGGCCTTGCCTCGCTTTGAAGACTGCTTTTCGCTTTGCCTAGCCTTGAGGACTGCTTTTGTCTTGGACCTCATCCTTGTCTTGTGGACTGTTTTTGGCCCTTTGCTTCACCTTTAGCACTGCCTCTTGCCTTGTACCTTGTCTCTGCCCTGAGGACTGCCATTTGTCTTGTGCCTGGACTTTGCCTTGTGGACTTGCTCAGCCGGGTGGGCTGGACTCGGAGCCCTGGATCTTGCCCTGTGAGCATGCTCCTTGTTGTGATTCCTCATCAGCCAGCAGACTCAGCAGCTGAATATGGGGAATCAGAGGAGGAGGAAGAGGACGGGCCTGGAGGGACATCAGAGTCAGAGGAAGGGTCTGATGAGCTCCAAGACTTACAGTCTGACGAGGAGCCTGGCCCCTCTACTCGCGCTCAGGCTGAGACACAGCTGTGCTGGGAGTCTGAGTTGGACAGTGATGAAGAACAGTTGGGAAACATCCAGGATGCACAAAAGCGCAGGCAAGAGAAACGAGTAGGACAGAGGAATGCAATGGGGCGGCTCCAAAGGCAAAGGAGAAGGCATTAGGAAGCCACGCCTTGGTGTGGAGGTGCTGGTTGCTGAAGGCAACCGTTTGTGTTAAGGAATCAAGTTTCATGAACTGTGTTTTGTTTGCCTTTGGACATTTACTCAGGTCTGTAAATAATAAAAGGGGATTGGTTTTTTTCCTGCGGTTCCAGCCTGCTTGTTGGAAGAGGGATTTCTCCCTGTGAGCTTAACAAGGACTCACGTAGGCTGGGACAGAACACTCCTACTCTGTGGGCTTTATTTGTAATACAGTATAGGGGCTGTTGTTTGGGGACTGAGGATGGCTGCCTTCAGGGTAACATGGGGGTGGAGCTTTACTGGTTGTTGAAGGGGGGATGGCTGGAACATTTATTGAGAATAATAAAGGATTTTCTAGAGCAGGGGTCCCCAACCTCCAGTCTGTGGACCGGCACCAGGCCGCAGCATGCCAGAAACTTTGCTGCACAAACAAGCAAAGCCCCATCCATGGGATGCAGGCAGGATGCAAAACCACGCTCCCTCCAGTCCGTGGAAAAACATGGAACCAGTCCCTGGTGCCCAAAAGGTTGGGGACTGCTGCTCTAGAAGCCGGCCTTGCCTTGACCACCTGGGTCATAACCAGATAGTCCTTGATGCATGACTAATCATTTAGTGACCATTTGAAGCCACGACGGCATTGAAAAAAGTGACTTACGACTGGCCGTCACATTTGCAAACGTAGCATCCTGACAGCCATGAGATCAAAATTCGGGTATGCATTTACAATGGGTTGCAGCGTCTTTGTTTGTCAGGTCACAAAAGGTGATCACATGACCCTGGCACCCTGCAGGGGATGCCACAACGGTTTTAAGTGTGAAAAACAGTTGTCACTTTTTTCATTGCAGCCATAACTCCGAATGGTCACTAAATGAACTTCAATAAATTGAGGACTACACTCCCCTATGATGCTGATACTTACATTAGATTTGGAAAGTAAAGGCAGTGGTTCCTCCAAATCCTTTACCTTGTCTAAACTGGCACTGCCATTTTGGCAGCCTCCGGTATGGTTTTGATCCCTGTCTAATTAACTGAAATTGACTGAGGATATTGGAAGGTCTTTATTTTCTCCTATTGAATCTGTAGCCGTTCTGCCTTCATTTTCAAGTTTGCTTTATTCGTCTGCCAGCACAGGGAAGAATTTTATTATTATTTTACTTCCACTACATACTCCCGTCTCTTATCCAATCAAGCAATGTTATTTCCTGGGATATGAGGAAAGTTCAAAAGTCCCAGAGATTGTTCTGAAAAAAGCAGCCAAAGAAGCAAGTCTCCATCTCTAATTGCCTTTGTGTAATTTGGGCAGATTGCCAACGCCTGTAATAACTTGGCTTTCTTTCTTTCTTTTTGCATATCCAAAAGGAGTGTATTTCATTTTTTTATGCTTTTCAGATTTAAATAGTCATAAATTATCAGGAAAAGGAGAAAGCAAGGAAGGAAAGAAAAGACAGGCTTTGGTACAAGTGGTCAAAGTAAAGCTGTTGATTTTTTTTTCTTTTTTTAACCAAAAAAAAAAATTGCACTCAAATCTTCAAGCAGTCCTTGGAAAGCCCCCGATGCTCTCAGCTAAAGGATTCTTTGTTGTATTCAAACCTTGTCCCGTAAGGATTGCGCCTATTGCTTTGTTTGTGTACAGCTTTGGAGATTCCACGAGGGCCGCAGCAAAAAACGCCAACTGTTTTCCTGGGGAGACCAAGGAGAGAATCACCAAACTCATTAATGCGAACAATAAAAATAAACATTAACACTGAGCACATCCTTTTCTTTCCCTTCGTTGGCTTGAAAGGCTAATGGCTGTGGTGGAATATAGTCTGGATTCCCAGAAGGCAGAGAAGAGCAACAGGAAGCTCAGTTTAGATAGTCTGCATGGGAGAAAGTGGGTGAAGATAGCTTCTCCCTAAGAGTTCCCAGAATATATGCTTTAAACAAAATTGCACTATAACCAACAGTGTTTCTCAAACTTAGAGACATTAAGACGTGTGGGCTTCAACTCCCAGAATTCCCCAGCCAGCTTTGCTTTAAGACCTGTGAACCCTTGCTGGCTGGGGAATTCTGGGAATTGAAGTCCACACATCTTAAAGCTGACAAGATTTAAAAACACCGCTGTAAAATATATTTCTTTCACTTTCAGTTTCGACATCAAGCACTTTAATCCCATATCCTGGATTTTTTATTAAAACATTAATACCATACTAACAAATTTCCAAAGTAAGGTTTATAACCCCACAAAAAGGAAAGGGTATAACTAAAGAATAAAAAATCCTTTAGACCAGGGGTCCCCAACCCCCGGTCCGTGGACCAGTACCGGGCTGCAGCACACCAGCAACCGGTCCGCACAAACAAGCAAAGCCCCATCCATGAGAGGCAGGCAGCACACAAAACCACACGCCCTCTGGTCCGCGGAAAAACGTCTCTCCACGGAACCGGTCCCTGGTGCCCAAAAGGTTGGGGACCTCTGCTTTATGGTACAAATCGTCTTCTTTAATTCGGCCAGATTCTGTGTAGAACAATAAATGAAACTGGGTTTTGGAGCCTGAAGTTCTGACGGCTGGAACACACTCACACAGACAAAGACACATGCACGTAGTCACAGACTCACATTTTGAGTGCTTGGCAACTGGCTTGTATTTACAGCAATTTGGAGCATCCCTTAGTCATGTGACAATGATTTTTGGGTGGTTTTTTTTTTTTTTTTTTTGCTGGTTTCCAATGTTTGTGTCTGGTTTCCAGCAAAAAACACCAACTAGATCAGACATGTCAAACACAAGGCCCGGGGGCCGGATGTGGCCCGTAAAGTGGTTTCATTTGGCCCGCGAAGCCATCCTGGAAACAGTGAGGGAACGGCCCCCGCTGCCTTGGCCCTGGCCGGCTGGGAGCCAATATACAATTTTGTGGTGGCCATCTTGGCACTTGCCCCAGTGGACCATGCCTTGGCGCTTGCCCCGGTCCCACCCCCTTCTGCCAGAGACCCTCAGATCTGTCCCACTCCTGCCCAGGCCCCCACAGACACCCTTGACGCGAACGATGTAGAGCTGGCCACGCCCACCCAGTAGGCCACACCCACTCCATTCACGCCCACCCAGTAGGCTGCACCCACTCTGGCCACACCCACCCGGCCTCCCCAGGGCAACCACAATGCTGATGCGGCCCTCAGTGAAATTGAGTTTGACACCCCTGAACTAGATAAAGGCTGTAAAAGGTTACTGGTGACCCACTTAATGGCCGCAATGACCTACAACTGTAATTCCAAGCTCCATTACAGTCATAAGTTGAGGACTAGTTGTAATAGTCTACTTTTAACTTAATAAGCTTAATTCCATTTGTTACTGGCACATTAGTTCCCTTATTCTGGAATCAAACCTCTGGGCATCTACTTACTCGTCCCGAGTCATTGCTTCCTGCATCCTAATGTGCACAATACACTTGTTCTTATTGCCAGCTGAAATGTGAAGGATTCAGAGCATATCCCCATCAGATCTTAGAACCATATAAAGTCACCGAGTTCAACTCCTGCTTAATACAGGAATCCATTAAATTAAAGCTTTCCAGGCTGGCTGTTTACCCTCCCCTGTTTTATGCATGCTGTGATCTTGCTGAGACACTGATTCTACTGTCGAGGTGCCCTTCCTACTGGAAAGTTCTTCCTAACATTCAATTCTAAATCTGCCTCCCTGTAAACTTAAAATCTAGTATTTATTATCCTGCATTCTCCAGTAAGAAAAGAATAGGTCTTGACTTTCTATGTGAGATGGTAATTAAAGCATGCAACCTTTCACCTGCAGTCATTTTTCAAGGCTGAATGTATCCGGCTCTTGCAATCTCTCTTTCCAAATCTTGGTTTCTAATTCCTTGATTTATAAAGGTAAAAGATTCCCCCTCTCCAATCATGCCCATCTGCAAGGGGAAGTGCTCATCTGTCGAGGGAGTCAACGCTGTCTGAAGACATTGCCATGGTCATGTGGCCATTATTATTATATTATATTATAAGTAGATAAATAGGTACCATTTCAGACAAATGGCTGTCCAGTCTCTTCTTAAAAACTTCCAGTGTTGGAGCATTCACCACTTCTGGAGGCAGGTTGTTCCACTGGTTAATTGTTCTAACTGTCAGGAAGTTTCTCCTTAGTTCTAGGTTGCTTCTCTCTTTGGTTAGTTTCCACCCGTTGCTTCTTGTCCTGCCTTCAGGCGCTTTGGAAAATAGCTTGACTCCCTCTTCTTTGTGGCAGCCCCTGAGATACTGGAACACTGCTCTCATGCTATTAAATATGCTGGCTCATATTTAAATGATTGTCCACTAGGACTCCAAGTTCCCTCTCACAGTTACTACTGTTGAGCAAGGTACCCCCTATACTATACCTGTACATTTGGTTTTTCTTGCCTAAATGTAGAACCTTGCTTTTTTCACCATTGAATTTCATTTTGTTAGATAGCGCCCAGTGTTCAAGTCTGTCCAGATCCTCCTGTATCCTAAGCCTGTCTTCTGGAGTGTTGGCTATTCCTGCCAGCTGGGTGTCGTCTGCAAATTTGATGAGTTCCCCATCTATCCCCTCGTCCAGATCGTTGATGAAGATGTTGAAGAGCACTGGGCCCAGAACAGAGCCCTGGGGCACCCCACTACACACTTCCCTCCATGTAGATGCGGTTCCATTGAGGACCACACGCTGAGTACGGCCGGTCATCCAGCTACGGATCCATCTGGTGGTGATGCTGTCTAACCCGCATTTTTCTATCTTATCAAGTAGTAGGTTGTGATAGATTGCGTTTGCATGCTTTCAAACTGCTCCGTGGGCAGGAGCTGGAGCAAGAAACGGGAGCTCACCCCGTCGTGCGGTGCTCGGATCTCGAACCCTGGATGTCAGATTTCCAGCTGACAAGTTCAGCGTCTTTAACTGCTGAGCCATTGAGCCCCTGTCGTTTCTAACCTGCTCCTATTTCTCTGAACTGCGATGTGTTGCTCAGTCAAGATGGGGGCCAAAATATCATGAAATGGTTACTTTCACACCTTGTAAATTATTCTTCATTGACGCAGTCTAAAACTGTATTTCCCTTTTGTGGCTCATCCATTTACTATTCCAAGATCTTTTCCCCAGGTGCTCTTGCCAAGCCAGGTATCTACACGCACGTGTTTGGTTTTTATTATTTATTTATTAAACACATTTCTATGGCCGCCGGTTTCCGAAACGGAACTCTTTGTAAGCAAAGAACTTCGCATTGCTCTGTATTAATTTTCGTTCTGTTGCTTTCGAGACTGATTTGAATTTTCTGTCTTTCTTCTAGCATGTTCACTCTCTCGCTCCATCAATTGCAAATTTAATCCATTGCAAATTTAATAAGCAGTCCCTCTGCCTCTTCACTGAAATTTAAATGAAACTATTAAAGAACAGAGGATCTAGAACTGATCCTTATGGCATTCCTCTCCGAACTTCACTTAAGGAAGTTATCAAAGGAAAAACTGAGATAAGATTCATCTGGCAAGTTATGTTTTCGGCAAAGCCGTACTGAGTTATGCTAAGTGCTACAGGTTTTTTTTCAATATACTTTATGTTCACAGAATGTTTTAAATAGTGACATTCTTACGAGGGAAGATGACCTTTTCTACATGGGAATAGAATACAGGCTCAGCCCAAGTTTTATTAATTTTCCAATTCATATGGAATTTGGAATAAAACCTGCGTTTTTCAGAATTCACTGGAGTTTTTATCCTGTGCCGGGGACAATGGGAGAAGTCACCCAAAGTCATAAAGCTTGAATTTGTGTGATCAGCACAACCGTCAAAGAGGTATCACAGGTAATCCACAGGATACCACAGGGTTTCCTGCCTGAGCAGGAGGTTGGACTAGATGATCTCCAAGGTCCCTTCCAACATTATTATTATTATTATTATTATTATTATTATTATTATTATTATTATTATTATTATTACACAATCAGCCAGATGTTCAGACTGGATTTGGCATTTTTGTCTACCTATCGAGTCCTTACCAAGGACCTGGGATAGGCAGATGTGGATGTTTGATGGTATTACAGATATTGTCGCAGGATGGAAGCAGTTCCTAGTAAGGCCGCCTTTTGCAATTGACTAATGGCGAATCTGTCAATGCCGATGGTGTTCAAGTGGTGCTCCAGTTGTTTTGGGATTGCACCCAGGGTGCCTATTACAATCCCAAAACAACTGGAGCACCACTTGAAATAATAATAATAATAATAATAATAATAATAATAATAATAATAATAATAATAATAATGATGATGATGATGATGATGATGATGATGATGATGATGATGATGATGATGATGATGATACTTAAATCCAGTGCATAGGAATCCAGTGGAGTAGAAGAAACACCATTCTCTTTGGAAAAGGACCATAGAGGTCTAAATAATGAGGGGAAAAAATGGTTATATCCACTTGGTAAGAAGGCTTTTGTGAAGATTGCCAATCAAACCCAGCAGAGTCCAGATTACATGAGACTTATGGGGTAACGTTTCTATGTCCCTTTGTGGATCTTGGATGGTTTGTATGTTTGTGTATATGGTGTATTGCATTTGTGCATGATATTTTTTTCCCAGATTCAAAAAACTGTGTTGTCTTCTACTATTTATTTTCATGGGGTGTTTAGTCTCTCTCTCTCCCTCTCCCTCCCTCTCCCTCCCTCCCTCTCCCTCAGAATAGAACATAGAATAATAGGGTTGGGAGGGAACCTTGGAGGTCTTCTAGTCCAACCCCCTGCCCAAGCAGGAGATCCTATACCATTGTGAACAAATGGTTCTCCAATCTCTTCTTGAAAAAATCTCCGTTGATGAAGCACCCACAACTTCTGGAGGGAAGCCATCCCACTGATTAATTGTTATCGCTGTCAGGAAATTTTTCTTTATTTCTAGGTTGAATGTCTGTTTACTGATCTTCCACTTGTTACATGTAGCTGCTACATGCTCACATCTCTCAAGTGGTGCCTTCAGCTTGAGCTATTTGGGGGTACTACAATAGTTTTTATCTTCTGAGTGAATATAATCATCCATCCATCCATCCATCCATCCATCCATCCATCCATCCATCCATCCATCCATCCATCCATCCATCCATCCATCCATCTATCTATCTATCTATCTATCTATCTATCTATCTATCTATCTATCTATCTATCTATCTATCTATCATTATATATCTCTATATTAAACTTGTATCCAAATCTCTATCCAATGATCTGGTGTGTGTGTGTGTGTGTGTATATGTATATGTATGTGTGTGTCTAAATTTCTCTCTCTCTGTCTCTATCTATCTATCTATCTATCTATCTATCTATCTATCTATCTATCTATCTATCTATCTATCTATCTATCTATCTATCTATCTATCTATCTATCTATCATTATATATCTCTATATTAAACTTGTATCCAAATCTCTATCCAATGATCTGGTGTGTGTATGTGTGTGTGTATGTATGTATGTCTATATTTCTCTCTCTCTCTCTCTTTCTCTCTCTCGAGAGAGAGAGAGAGAGAGAGAGAAAGAGAGAGAGAGAGAGAGAAAAAGAGAGGGAGGGAGGGAGGGAGAGATAATTAGAAGAGAATGTCTCCAGTCCCTTGATCATTTTAATGGTCCCAGCTCATCCTCCCCAACTCTATTATTTTCTTTGGTTGCCTAAATTACGTCATTCCAACTTTAGCTATACAACATATTTGTTTGAAAGCAGCTACAGTATATATTTGGGGTGATCTTTTCTTAATGGCCTCAAGACATTTCCTTTTTTTCATAGCAGTTGCTGCTTGGAGCACCATATCATGAAACTAATGCTTATAGCTCAAAGTTCTCATGCCTGGTCTATCTCCACAGCTTAAAAGTCTTGTTCTGTGGGAGAAAGAAATTCTCACAACAAAACTAGTCCCGAGAGATCTTTTTTTTGGGATGATACATTAATTGTTGGCATCTGTCCCTCTAAGATGGGTCTAGACTTCCAGCGTTCCTCTGGGTGACTAATTAATTTAATCGGTCTGGTGCTTGACGAGGCTGATCTTGGATTGACAGGACCGACCAGAAGTCTCTCCTGTGGGAGAGTCACAATTAATAAACCTTTTAACGTTGCCAGGAACATTTCATGGTGACAGCATCGATGCCAGATGTTCTTATCGCTTCCTAATCATTGCTGTCATTTTGAAATAAGATGATTCTAAGATGGCACCAGTTACCCCTTCTCTAGATTAGTTTTACACAGTGATTAATGAACTCTTAAGAATCCTGTTTGAGTTGCTAAGCTTCACCTGAAGATCATTATAATTGATATATAAAAAAGTTTTTGCAAGGTACCCAGCAGTGCTATACTAAATCATACATCTGCAATCATAGAACATAGAATCATAGGGTTGGAAGGGACCTTGGGAGGCCTTCTAGTCCAGCCCCCCCGCGCAAGCAGGAAACCCTACACAGGTAGTCCTTGACTTAACAACAGTTAAGCCATTCAAAGTTCCAATGGCACTGAAAAAAGTGACTATTGTTTTTCACAGTTATGACCTATGCAACATCCCCATGGTCATGTGATCAAAATTCAGATGCTTGGCAACTGGTTCATATTGATGACCGTTGCTGTGTCCCAGAGTCACGTGATCACGTTTTGTGACCTTCTCACTTACAAAGTCAATGGGGAAGCCAAATTCACTTAACAATCGGGCTACTAACTTATCAACTCCAGTAATTCACTTAACAACTAATAATAATAATAATAATAATAATGATAAAGTTGGAAGGGACCTCGGAGGTCATCTAGTCCAACCTCCTGCTCAGGCAGGAAACCCTATACCATTTCGGACAAATGCCCTTCCTATTTCAACATTTAATTGCAGATCTCACTTGATTGCCATGGTTGATCGAGTAGGATCTGAAAATCTCTGGATGGGTTACAGAACGACTTAAAACATTAAAAGCATTTTTTTAAAAAAAAAGAATAGGAAGGATATAATAAAAATATCAAAAGCAGCTATTTCCAGAATAACAGAGTTGGAAGGGACCTTGGAGGTCTTCTAGTCCAACCCCCTGCTCAAGCAGGAACCCCTATACCATTTTAGACAATGGTTGTCCAATCTTTTCTTTAAAGAACTCCAGTATTGGAGCATCCCATAACGTCTGGAGGCAAGTCCTTCCACTGATTAATTGTTGTAACTGTCAGGAAGTTTCTCCTTAGTTCTAGGTTGCTTCTCTCCTTGGTTAGTTTCCACCCATTGCTTCTTGTCCTGCCTTCAGGCGCTTTGGAGAATAGCTTGACTCCCTCTTCTTTGGGGCAGCCCCTGAGATATTGGAAGACTCCTATCATGTCCCCCCTCGTCCTTCTTTTCATCAAACTAGACATACCCAATTCCAGCAACCGTTCTTCATATGTTTTTAGCCTTGAGTCCCCTAAACATCTTTGTTCCTCTTCCAGTATATTTTGAACATCGATCCACAACTGAATGAATTATAGACCTGGAAAGGGGTCACTGAGTTCATTGAGATTCAACCCACAATCCAAGGAAATGGCTGCCTGGCCTCCATCTGAGTGCCTTCCATCCCTTTTTGTCCCACTGATTCCACCAAAAAACTGTTCTTAATTTTAGGCTTCACGGTGTGGCAGGCAGCCACTCTTGCGTGAATCTTGTGTGAGCCCATTATACTTCTCTCTCTATCTCCAACGGCATTCATCAACCCACTCTAAAATTGTGCGCTGGCAAAACCAGCACGAAGCGAAGAGGGCTGAATGCCCCTGATGACACGATATTGGGGGGGGGGGGAAGGTTGTTGCTTGCTTTCCTGCAACATTCAAGCGATTTAAGAGAGCCGCACATTTTCTCTGGTGTCGAATGCCCCAAGACCAGCTGCTGAAGAATGGCATAGTTGCAAACCCTCCACGTAGTTCTTCTCCAAATTAGAACTGGAAAGCAGTGGAACAGAAGTTCGCTTTCAACCTGATGGCGCTCAACGTTTTAACTGATGACGGCTATGAGCGTGACCGCCTTCTGCCTCAGATTACCTCTCAGCGGCCGATACGCTCCCACAGAGAGGGCCTCCTCAGGGTGCCGTCAGCCAGACAGTGCCGGCTGGCGACCCCCAGGGGGAGGGCCTTCTCGGTTGGAGCTCCCACCCTATGGAACGAACTACCCCCAGAGATCCGGGTGATTCCGGATCTTCCCTCCTTCTGCCGCGCCCTCAAGACATGGCTATTTAAGCTGGCAGGACTGGCCTAAGGGTTATTTTTAACATGGTTTTATAATAATTTTTATAAAAAATAATAGGCCTTATAATAATATTTCATTTTAAATTAACATTTTAACTTTAGTATTATTATATTTATGTATTTGTTTTTAAAAGGCTGTAAGCCGCCCTGGGTCCGTAGGGAGAAGGGCGGGGTAGAAATATAAATAATAAAATAATAATGTTACCCATTCAAATGTGGAGCTGCAAAAAAGAGGGTGGAAGGACGCCAGAAAAACCCTACAATGTTCAGTGCAAGCTATTTAGGTGCCAGTAGGTGGCAAGTCCTTTGCTTGACACAGCTAAACTAAGCAGGATGGGGAAAAAAAAAATCCAATGGAATGGTTTCCTGCCTAAAAACATTTGTACCGTGCTAAAAATATGCTAATCTTTTTAAAAAGGCCAGGTGTTTAATTCCCCAGCAAGCTAATTTGGCTGCCTCTTTTAGCATCTGGTGGAACCGAGCCACAGCAGAGCAGAACCCTGGTGGCACAGTGGTTAGAAAGCAGTTATTTCAGGCAAACTCTGCCCACAGCCTGGAGTTCAATCCTGACGGGGGTCAAGGCTGACTCAGCCTTCCATCCTTCTCAGATCGGTAAAATGAGGACCCAGATTGTTGGGGGGCAATAGGCTGACTGTAAACCGCTTAGAGAGGGCTGTAAAGCACTGTGAAGCAGCATGTAAGTCTAAGTGCTGTTGCTAAGTGTGAAGGAAGGAAGGAAGGAAGGAAGGAAGGAAGGAAGGAAGGAAGGAAGGAAGGAAGGAAGGAAGGAAGGAAGGAAGGGAGCCATGGTGGCACAGTAGTTAGAATGCTGTATTGTAGGCAAACTCTGCCCACAGCCTGGAGTTCGATCCTGACGGGGGCTCAACGTTGACTCAGCCTTCCATCCTTCTCAGATCGATAAAATGAGAACCCGGATTGTTGGGGGCAACAGGCAAATAATGCTTACATTGTAAACCGAGACTGTTTCAAGTTACAGCAGCACCGGGGAAAAATGACTGATGTCTGTTTTTCACACTTACGACCATCGCAGCATCCCCCCATGCTTCATGTGATCATAATTTGGAAGCTTGGCAACTGGCTCATATTTATAACAGTTGTAGCATCCCGGGGTCATGTGACCTTGCCAAATTGACAAGCAAAGTCAATGGGGGAGCCACATTGACAGCCATGTGACTAACTTGACCAGTGCAGCGATTCACTTAACAACTGTGGCAAGAAAGGTCATAAAATGGGGCAATACTCAATTAACACCTATCTCACTTATCGACAGAAAGTTTAGTCAATTATGGTCAGAGGTTGAGGACTACCTGTACAGGTATATATTACCTCCCCTTATGTTTCTTTCTTTAAAAAAAATCTCTTATCAGTTATATTATATAAATTACTGCCTCTACTGCAACAACAGATAATAATGATGATGATGATGATGATGATGATGATGATGATGATGATGATGATAATAATAATAATAATAATAATAATAATAATAATAATAATAATAATAATAATAATAATAATAATATAATAAAGTTGGAAGGTACCTTGGAGGTCATCTAGTCCAACCCCCTGCTCAGGCAGAAAACCCTATACCATTTCAGACAAATGGCTGTCCAGTCTCTTCTTAAAAACTTCCAGTGTTGGAGCATCCACAACTTCTGGAGGCAGGTTGTTCCACTGGTTAATTGTTCTAACTGTCAAGAAGTTTCTCCTTAGTTCTAGGTTGCTTCTCTCCTTGGTTAGTTTCCATCCGTTGCTTCTTGTCCTGCCTTCAGGCGCTTTGGAAAATAGCTTGACTCCCTCTTCTTTGTGGCAGCCCCTCAGATATTGGAACACTGCTATCACGTCACCCCAAGTTCATGAAATATCCAGACTGGTTAAAGAATAGGCTTTGTGGCAGCCCCTCAAATCACTGGGGGAACGGTCTCAGAAACCACAGGATTTGTGTGTTGTAAGAGAGCTGGCTTGGAGCATCCACAACTTCTGGAGGCAGGTTGTTCCACTGGTTAATTGTTCTCACTGTCAGGAAATTTCTCCTTAGTTCTAGGTTGCTTCTCTCTTTGGTTACTTTCCGTTGTTACCGTTGTGTTTGGAATCAGCACCAACAACCTTGAACAGCTACCCAAGTGCCACGAAAAGCCTTGCTGATAAGTGTCCCACTGAGAAAACATCTGTACTGCAGCCCTTCCTTGCACTCACAGACACACAAACACACATACCACATTCTGAGATTAGGGGCAAGGGAAACGCAACATGCAATTAATTACAAATTCGCCACTGGGAGGTTGGAGTGGATAATGCTTCTAAAGGATTGGATTTCTAGACAATAGGTTTGCCAACAAATCGACTTGGCTTGTGTGTTTTCAACAGGGAATACAAGACGCATTAAAAAAAAACAAAAAACCTTCATTTCTTGAGACCAAAGACAGCCTTTTCACATCGGAAAAGATCCTGTTAAGTACAAAAGATGTTTGGGCCTGGATCCCACAGCCTGACTAACAACAAACAGAACGCTCATTTATTCAGAGAAATTGCAAATATATAAATTGGGAGAGGGAGGGGAGCTCAATCGTCTAATCAGTTTGTCCTCTAACACAGGAGTCCCCAATCTTGGCCATTTTATGACTTGTGGACTTCAACTCCCAGAATTCCTCAGCCAGCATGGCTCAGCTTGGAAACCGCTCC
Source organism: Protobothrops mucrosquamatus (assembly GCF_001527695.2). Classification (NCBI taxonomy): domain Eukaryota; kingdom Metazoa; phylum Chordata; class Lepidosauria; order Squamata; family Viperidae; genus Protobothrops; species Protobothrops mucrosquamatus. The sequence goes on along the minus strand of NW_015386168.1, from coordinate 142,036 downwards.
CTTTCCCCTCAGCATGGCTGGCTCAGGAATTCTGGGAGTTGAAGTCCACGAGTCATAAAAGAGCCAAGGTTGCCTACCCCTGACCTAGTCAAATACAGATAGTCCTTAACTTACAACCATTTACTTAGCAACTGGTCCAAGTTAGAACGGTACTAACAAAGTGACTTAGGGTACCCCTGCTCTAACAGCTCCTTTAGTAATTTACTTGCAGATACAGCATTAATGAGCCAGCCTTCCTCACCTGCATCCTCCAGATGTTTCGAGCCACACCTTCTCACCTGGAAATGCTGGAAGTCATAATCTCACACCTCTGGAGCCCAAAATACTCGGTGGGATTCACGTGGTGTCACTTAAACCATTCTCTCAACAAATATCAGAACTCAAGACTTGTTCTTTGTTAAGTCCATTTCCAGTCTCGATTATTATTAACAGAGTTCTGATTCTAGTGATTTGAGGGGAAAGATATTTCGATCTAACATACCTTGACAAGTCCAAGGTAGAGAAAGAAAGGATAACTGGGATGAGAGGATTACAGGTAGTCCTCGACTTACAACAGTTTGTTTAGTGACCGTTCGAAGTTACAACGGCACTGAAAAAGTGACGTTTTTCACACTTACGACCCTTGCAGCATCCCCAAGCCAGCTCTCTTACAACACACAAACACACTCATCCCCCCCCCTGTGGTTTCTGAGACCGTTCCTCCAGTGATTTGAGGGGCTGCCACAAAGCCTATTCTTTAACCAGTGTGGATACTTCATGAACTTGGGGTGACATGATAGCAGTCTTCCAATATCTCAGGGGTTGCCACAAAGAAGAGGGAGTCAATCTACCCTCCAAAGCACAAAGGACAAGAAGCAACGGATGGAAACTAATCAACCTGGAACTAAGGAGAAATTTCCTGACAGTGAGAACAATTAACTAGTGGAACAATTTGCCTCCAGAAGTTGTGAAAGCTCCAACACTGGAAGTTTTTAAGAGACTGGACAACTATTTATCTGAAATGGTATAGGATTTCTTGCCTGAGCAGGGGGTTGGACTAGATGACCTCCAAGGTCCCTTCCAACTCTGTTATTGTTATTTTGTTATCCAAAAGACCAAGAAGCAACATATGCTTAGCTGGTCTCAGAAACCGAGTGCTGGGTTGGATAGACTTTAGACCTGATCCAGCAAGACAATGTTTACATTCTCATGTGCATTTCTGCAACACAATTAGAGAATGCGCAGGGCCACCTGACTCCACAACAATTCTATTTCCGAAAGACAATACGTCCAGCTTCTCCCCTACTCTCCCCTACACAAGTCCCACCTAAATAGGGATGTAAAGTGGAAAGGGCTACCGACAATCAGCTCCCATTCACTTCAAGAGATCCGTGCAGGAAATTTTCCCCAAGGATTGCAGATCTTTTTCAATGCCAGTGATGGCGAACCTTTTAGAGACCGAGTGCCCAAACTGCAACCCAAAACCCACTTATTTATCGCTGGGTGCCAGGTGGGCGTGGCCCACTGGGTGGGCGTGGCTGTGGTGGTCATGGCAGATTGGGTGGCTGTGGCCAAGGTGGGCGTGATCACCTTGATGTTGCTCGTGGGGAGGGACGCCTGTGGGGGCCAGGCAGGGTTGGGGGAGATCCAGGGGGTCTCTGGCAGGTGGGGCAGTGGGCAGGAGTCTCGTCCTGCGGGATGAGGTGAGACAAGGCGAGGCAGGGCAGCGGTGCCATTGTCACAGGGCAAGGCGAGGCAGGGGCCAGGGCGGTTGCTGCCTGACACCATTGGCCCCCGCACACAGAGGCCAGCGAGCGCATGGGTGCTGGGATGCATCTGGCCATGTGGGACCTCGGCGAGTTAGCGGGCGGCTGGTTGAAGAGGGAGGGTTGCCATCTCTGGGGCATGGCCCGTGTGCCCACAGAGAGGGCTTTGAGTGCTGCCTCTGGCACGCGTGCCATAGGTTCGCCACCACTGTCCTATGCTAACAAACTCAAGAAATGATAACAATAGACGAGACAGGTGCCAGCGCCAAAGCATCATGGACTGCAAACTAGGCCAAGGTATGGAAATTATAACAGAAAGTGCAACACCTTTGATGGATGTTGAAACAGAAGAGTTTCCTCCCCACCCCTCCCACCAGCTGCCTGGTTACTGGGAAGATGAAGTACTTTGATTGTGGAAGCTGACAGTTCTTTGTTAAAACTCCATTTCTCAAGATACAACATATTAGATAACAGCAAGCATCAGGTGCTTTGGCATTAAATGAACGTGTTAAACCCAAACGCATTTCCATACAAATGCAGTTTATTAAACCTCCCCTTCGCATTCCTCAAGCTGCTGCATAAACTGAGTTGGGAATCTTACTTACTGTCTGTTATACTTGGCTATTTCATTAAATAGGAGTTTCCATCGTGGCCGTCCGATAAAAAGCCGGCGGTTCAGCACTTTATATTTCTTGCCAATTATTTTCTGCAAAAAACAAACAAAAAAAACAAAACAACCAAGACATTCTCGTGGGTGCACTTTGCAGATTGCTGCCGATCAATCAACCTCCACTTTACAATGTCAGTCTAAGAATCATCTGGACAACTCAATGCACCGATGCTCAGTTAAATTCATCGGTTAATATGTGTCTGTGCATGCATGCATGCATACACGCGTGTGCATCTGGGTATATGAACATTCTCCTGCATCAAATGCACAGCTTCCTTAGGTATCTGTTGAGACTTTGGTGCCCTGGCAAATCCATTGTAGGATCTGCTTTCCCCATTTCTCGGCAGGGAAAAATAGGTTGAGCTCACACGACAGGTGTTCATGTAGCATATATTTCCCCAAGAAATAAATAATATTATGTCTTAATGCTATCACCTGTTTCAGATAACTTGCATAACATATTAGATTCAGCTAAAATGGGGTTGGGAGGGTCCCATATTACACTGGACTACAAATAACTGGACTCTCCTAGGTCTAATCTAGTATCTTGCAGAAAACAGATCTTATTCCAAAAAGCTTAGAGTATCTAGACCAGGGATAGGCAACCTTGGCTCTTTTATGACTCGTGGACTTCAACTCCCAGAATTCCTGAGCCAGCCATGCTCAGGAATTCTGGGAGTTGAAGTCCACGAGTCATAAAAGAGCCAAGGTTGCCTACCCGATCTAGACCAGTGGTCCCCAGCCTTTCTGGCTCTGCAGACTGGCAACAGTGGCGGGGGGGATGGTTTCGCACACACGTGCATCTCTTGCACAAGTGCAGCTTCGTGCACTCACCCGCTGCTTGTGTGGCCCGGTTCCCAAAGGGGCTGTGGATCGGTACCGGGCCAAAGACCGAGGTTGAGTATACCTGGTCTAGACAACTAGGCATTGTGGGTAATCTACATCAGTGTTTTTCAAACTTGGCAACTTTAAAGTGTATGGACTTTAACAACCAGAATCCACAGATCGCACAATGAAGACCACTAATCTTAAAGCTGCCAGTTTGGAAAAACACTGATCTAAATGAAGAATTCTTCAATTGTTAGTGTTGTTCTTTGCCAATGCTTCCCGGTATTGACAAGATATTCTAGAACAGGAGGTTTCTAAGATTTTCAGGCTACAGAACCTGTTTCTATTTTTTAATAAATAAATAAATCCCAGAACATCTTTTCAAGAAGCAAAGCTCAAGTAATAGAAAATTGGCAGTTTAATTTTTCATAGGAGTCTTGGATTCTGTGGAACACATTTTGAAAAATCCTCTTCTGAAGGGCAGCTATCCACACCACTTGTCACCGGCTATCTATCTATTGCTGCCTTCTTTAAGTTTAGTCTGACAATCAGGATGACTAGCATCTAAGGCAGGGCATTGAAGATATAATTAAAAAGCATTTTTTTTCTTCCTAGCATTTTCCCACAAGTGTAGGGTCCCCTTTTTCAGATCAAAGTGTTGATCCATTGTTTACAACAGGAATTTAGCCTGACATTATCACCCAGATGGTTTTCATGCATAAGGCAGGACCAGAACTCACAGTCTCCTGGTGATTGGCTCAAAGTCACCAACTGGCTACTATGCCTAAGGTGGGACTAGAACTCACCGTCTCCTGGTGATTGGTCAAAAGCCATCCAGATGGTTTTCATGCCTAAGGCAGGATTAGAACTCACAGTGTCCTGGTGATTGGCTCAAAGTCACCAACTGGCTACTATACCTAAGGTGGGACTAGAACTCATCATTTCCTGGTTTCTAGATTAAACCTCTAATCCAGGGGTAGTCAACCTTGGCTCTTTTATGACTCGTGGACTTCAACTCCCAGAATTCCTGAGCCAGCTAAGCTGGCTCAGGAATTCTGGGAATTGAAGTCCACGAGTCATAAAAGAGCCAAGGTTGACTACCCCTGCTCTAAACTAAACAGGTTCTCTTAGGTGTAATAAGAGCATACTTAGTTTAAAACAAAAGCAAAAACAATCACTCTGTTGAAAATCAACATTTTGTTGCTGAAGTGGCCCACATATAGCCACAGACCACCATCCCTGGACTAATGTATCATGTCACCTACGTATTTTCCATCAACGATAGAATACTCATTGCTTCAATTCCATTTCTCAGGCTCCCAGCAACAGCGGAGAACCCATGGTACTTAAGGCAACCTTTTGACCTTTATTAGATGTGTCTTTTCAAGTATTCTTTGAACTAACAGTTCAGCTGCCCACTGTATTTTACTACATACCTGTATCCCATCTGTTTGACTGAGGTACAGCTGAATATTGATAAAATCTGGTCGGTTTTCTTGCCAGAGCTTGTGCATAGTAGGAAAAAAAAGCGAATTAGCAATTTTTTGTATTTGTGGAAACAAAGCATTTCTATCATCAAACTCACTCTCTAGAAAGAGCTAGATGGCAGCACTAGAGGGAAGAACGAGAAACAATGGTTGGAAACTGACCAAGGAGAGAAACAACCTAGAATTAAGGAGAAACTGCCTGACAGTGAGGACAATCAACCTCAGAAATTGTGGGCACTCCATTACTGGAGATTTTTAAGAAGAGACTGGACATTCACCTTTCTGAGATGGTATAGGTTCTCCTGCTTGAGCAGGGGGCTGGACTAGAAGACCTCCAAGATCCCTTCTATTCTATTCTATTCTATTCTATTCTATTCTATTCTATTCTATTCTATTCTATTCTATTCTATTCTATTCTATTCTATATTCTATATTCTATATTCTATATTCTATATTCTATATTCTATATTCTATATTCTATATTCTATATTCTATATTCTATATTCTATATTCTATATTCTATATTCTATTCTATCATGTTTCAGTGGCGTATCTTGACAGCAAATATGTACATTTAAAATCTTGTGATGAGACTGTGGGAAGGAGGAGATGTTGATCGCCATCCACTCCTACTCTGCCCAAGTTGAGCCATTGGCAAGTATCCAAAAGGAGCCAAGAATCAATAACCAAATGTCCAAAGCAACACTAATCGGATTGAACCAGGAATCATAGCTAAAAAGAACATAGCTACACAACAGAACCAGGAACACATTGCTCAAAAAAACCCCAAAAAAACAGCCTCGGTCTCTGATCTAACAGTTAGAGCCCATCCTGAACAGGTCAGAAGCTACCTTTTAAGAGTTCCAAGATACAGGGTTGGTTTGTCCCATGGAGTCCAAAATATCAACTGAGATCCCATTGCATTTTTAACCAGAACAATTAAAATCCTAATAACTGCATCAATGCTAAGTGGAGTTAGGGTTCAACTTTAGTTAGATTTGGATTGGGTCGGGGAGGCTGAGTACGCTATGGAGACACAGCCTATTTGGTTCAGAGTATAAGCAGACATCACCCTGCCAACAAAAGTGCGTATAGTCAAGGCCATGGTTTTCTCAGTTGCAATGTACAGTATGGCTGTGAAAGTTGGACCATAAGAAAGGCTGAATGCCAAAGAAATGAGGCCTTTGAACTATGGTGCTGGAGAAGACTCCTGCGATTCCCCTGGACTGCAAGGTGATCAAACTGATCAGTCCTAGAGGAGATCAACCCTGACTGCTCTTTAGAAGGCCAGATCCTGAAGTTGAAACTCAAGTACTTTGGCCACCTAATGAGAAGGAAGGACTCACGGAGAAGAGCCTAATGCTAGGAAAGATGGAGGGCAAGAGAAGAAGGGGACGACAAAGAATGAGGTGGTTGGATGGAGTCAGTGAAGCAGTAGGCGTGAGCTTAAATGGACTCCAGAAGATGGTAGAGGACAGGAAGGTCTGGAGGAATGCTGTCCATGGGGTCGCGATGGGTCGGACATGACTTCGCAACTAACAACAACAAATTGTGCAAAGGAAACATGCCAATTCAAAGAGATGGTTAACTGAGCCTAATCCATCCCTAATATCTGGCCACCAGTCCCAAGACAATTGGCAATTATTTTTCATGACACTGCTTCCTCCTTACCTTGTTGTGCAATTTGCAGAGCAGATCCGCAAACCAGTGGAAGGACAAGATGTCTCTGCACACCCAAATGAAGTAAAGCCTTCTGAGTTTGTAGGGCTTCCAGTCATCCCTTCACATACGGACCAGGTTTTGGGGGGAGAGGCAATAAGAAATCACTAGTTAAAAATGAAGGAGCACTTTAATAGCAATAGCACTTAGACTTATATACCACCCATGGTACTTCAGAGCAGAGGTCCCCAACCTTTTGGGCACCAGGGACCGGTTCTGTGGAGAGAGGTTTTTCCACGGACTGAAGGGTGCGTGGTTTGGTGTGCTGCCTGCATCCCACGGATGGGGGTTTGCTTGTTTGTGTGGACTGCTTGCTGGTATGCCATGGCCTGGTACTGGTCCATGGACCTGGGGCTGGGGACCCCTGCTTTAGAGCACTCTCTGGGCACTTTACAATGTCTGCTTATTGCCCCCAACAATCTGAGTCCTCATTTTATTAGCCTCAAAAGGATGGAAGGCTGAATCAATCTTGAGCCGATCAGGATCAAACTGCTGGCAGTAGGCAGAGTTTGCCTGCAATACTGCATTCTGGCCACTGTGCCTCCAAGGCTCTTTAAAATTTCTTTGGAGACATTGCTCTGAGAAGATGTAGCTGGTACAGCAGGCAACAATGAGATGGCTAGTGAGACAACACCACCAGTCTAGAAGGACCCCTATTTTAAAGTTGCTGCATTGTTGCCACTAAGTTTTGGGCCCAAATCAAATTCTTGGTTGTCACTTTTAAAGTTCTACAGAGTACAACACCAGGCAGTGGTGGCCAGAACTGAATCTGCTATCCAGCCTAGGCATCTATAAAGAATTTGCTTAGATTCCATGAGACCTTCTCAGAAATATTTTCTACTTTGTGGAATTCCTTCTTCTAGAGCAACGGTGTCAAACTGCCGGCCCATGGGCCGGACACGTCACGAGGAAACTGTGCCCATCATTGCCGGCAATGTTGAAAAAGTTCCGATACGTCGTGCATGACATCGCGAGTTTGACATGTCTGTTCTAGAAGTAGATGCAGCTCCCACCTCACTCACATCGCTGAAGTGGTGCCTTCAGCTTGAGCTACCTTGGGGGTGTTACAATAGTCTGTACCTTTATCTTACATTTTTTGCACTAACTTTAATTTGTATTGTTCACTGCTGGCCAGAAATGCAATTAATAAATATACATGAATACTTTAGGTTTATTACAAGAATTGCTCTTGGAGATTGCAGCAATTCAATCAAATGAGATAAAGCTTAAATAAAACCACTTTGCTACCCATTTATACATTTCCATCCACATATTTGCAATCCCAGTTTGACATGCGAACTAGCAGGGTAGGAGAAACTGCTGGCAATAGAGTTTACTACCAAGAAAACTGCAAGGTAAAATTGTTTGGTGAACCATTTATACTCCGTTCACCCCTCTCTTTTCTTTCTTTTTATTCTCCCAGTCCACACAGTGGAAACTCAAGTTTTCAAGTCATTCAGAAGGGAAGGCTGGAGTTTACTGCAAATGCCCCTGCTTGATGGGGTCATGCCAACCGGAGCTCCCAGGCCCCAGGATTTTAAATTTCTGCACAGATTTTAAGATCCCCGATGTGTAAATGTTGCTGAATAAAAATCATGTTGGTTTTTTTTTATATTCCAGGAGGAATCTCATTATTGCGAAATGTATTTGGTAGAAGATCTTGGGGTGACATGGGGGCAACTTTTAAGGCAATGAAGCTTACATACAGCAGGGTATTGAAGACAGCTGCAAATGGAGTCACACCAATGCCTCCAGCTATGCACAGGCTGACTTCATAATTGAAAGATTCTTCAAAAGGGCTCCCAAAGGGACCATCGACATGCAGCCTAGAGGAGAAAAGAGGAACATTTTTAAGAATCAATTAACACAGTTCTTTATCCACCTGTCTGAGACGATATAGGTTCTCTTGCTTGAGCAGGGGGCTGGACTAGAAGATCTCCAAGGTCCCTTCCAGCTCTATTCTATTCTATTCTATTCTATTCTATTCTATTCTATTCTATTCTATTCTATTCTATTCTATTCTATTCTATTCTATCATGTTTCAGTGGCATATCTTGACAGCAAATATGTACATTTAAAATCTTGGATCTGTTTTTTTTCCCTTAGCTATGGAATTTGGCTCTTCATTGTGATGAGACCGTGGGAAGGAGGAGATGTTGATCGCCATCCACTCCTACTCTGCCCAAATTGAGCCATTAGCAAGTATCCAAAAGGAGCCAAGAATCAAGAACTAAATGCCCAAAGCAACACTAAAAGGATTGAACCAGGAGTCATAGCTAAAAAGAACATACTACACAACATAGTTATTCTATTCTATTCTATTCTATTCTATTCTATTCTATTCTATTCTATTCTATTCTATACACACACACACATATGTATATGTGTGTGTGTGTGTATATACATGGCTGGCTGAGGAATTCTGGGAGCTGAAGTCCACCAGTCTTAAAGTTACCAAGTTTGGAGACCCCTGGTCTAGACCAACTAACATCCTTCCTTCCAATAGGTTGGAAGTCTCTAATGAGAGGCCACTAAAACTTGGAATCCAGGGGCTTCAGACCACAAGAATGAAGAACATCCTACTGAATCTGTCCAATGCCAACTTATGTTTCTTATAGTAGCTAATAAGGCACCTCTCGTGGCTCATTAGTAGATGTGGCTGTTTATTTCCCTATTACTTTCACCTGCCATCGTTATCTGGAAGCTGTGGTCTCTCTGACCTAGAAAGTGTGGGAAATCAGCCCCCCAGAGAAGAAAATATTAAAAGGGCAGAAAAATATATTTCCTCAAAGGATCTTAAAGAGGCAGAAAAGCATGCCCAGTTTTCTTAATAGTCCCAAGTCTCCCTCCCCCAAGCAGAAACCAGCTCTGTAGAAATGCAGATGTAAACCAACAAGGAAGGTCAAAGCTAGAAGCTTAGGAAGACAAAGACTCCTAAAATCTACATACCCCACCCAAACTCTAAGACAGGACATAATAGGATTAACCCACAGATGCCAAAGGGCACACTCAGACTCAGATCAGAATACATGACACAGGAAATAGCCTCAAACAGGAACAGGAAACAACTCCAAACAAAAGCTCCAGAGGGTATAAAAACCCACTCCCTACATGTGCTCTCTCTCTTTTCTTCCAGAGCCATCTTCCTGTCTGGCTCTCCTCTTCAATAAACCGCAACCTTCTTTCTAAAGCAGTCGCCATGTTGTTTATCTCCAGCTTGGACTGAACCATGATGAAGACTTTTCTTTCCACAAAAGAATATGTCATTTCAAGGAATATAACCTTTCTTGCTATTGCCCTCTGTGAATTTATCCAATCCAGTTTTCAGAAATGGTTGCTTGATGGGGTTGAAAACCCTCTGCCGAGTGAAATTATTTAAGACTCCTGCCTGGAAACCAGAATGTGAAAGGGCCCCAAGCATGGATTCCAACATCTTGCCATTGTCTTGCATTTAACAATGCTTAGATATTCGTGGAATTTCAAAAGTGCTTTATTGTAGGAGGTTGTCATGGCTGAGAAAACCAAGGCCGCAGCCACCTTTATTTCAGAATACAGACATTTAAAACGACGACAAAGGGATTAGAACTGTAATCATTTCAGCCAAGTTGTTCAAATAAGAGTCTTTTTTTAAAAAAATAAAACAAAACAAAACACCTTAAAAGAGCCTTGAGAGCTGTTAATTGCACAAGGATAAAAACTCCAGACAAATACCTAGGCTCTGTTAACTGTGGAGTGAAAAGAAAGAAAAAGGGAAAGCCTTGTGAAACAAAATAAAACTTTCCAAGGTGATACTAACTTCTTTCAGTGATTTATAAGTTAGTCCTTGCTTAAAAAGCCATTCGCTTAATGATTGTTCAAAGTTACAGCAGCCTTTGGAAAAGGTGCTTTATGGCCTGTGAAACACTTCCAACTGTCACAAAATGTCATAATATTCCCTTGGGCAAGTCATCACGTGATTGCAGTCTGGGTGTTTGGCAACCAAGTCACACTTTACAACCAATGGCTAAGTGCTCTGTACGACCAGGTTGCCAAGCACCCAGACCAGGGGTAGGCAACCTCGGCTCTTTTATGACTCGTGGACTTCAACTCCCAGAATTCCTGAGCCAGACATGCTGAGGGGAAAAGGAGAGGTTTCCAAGCTGAGCCACGCTGGCTCAGGAATTCTGGGAGTTGAAGTCCACGAGTCCTGAAAGGACCATAGTTCCCCCATGCTGGCTCAGGAATTCTGGGAGTTGAAGTCCATGAGTCATGAAGGGGCCATAGTTCCCCCATGCTGGCTCAGGAATTCTGGGAGTTGAAGTCCACGAGTCATGAAGGGGCCATAGTTCCCCCATGCTGGCTCAGGAATTCTGGGAGTTGAAGTCCACGAGTCATAAAAGAGCCAAGGTTGCCTACCCTTGACCCAGACTGCAATCACAGGACTGCCCAGGGGAAATACAGGTATCCTCAACTTACAACAGTTCATTTTGTGACCGTTCGAAGTTACAACGGCACTGAAAAAAAGTGACTGATGACCATTTTTCACACTTAGACCGTTGTAGCATCCCCATGGTCACGTGATCAAAATCCAGATGCTTGGCAAGTGATTCGTATTTATGACGGTTGCCGTGTCCTGAGGCCATGTGACAAACAGAGTCAATGGGGAATCCAGATTCATAACAACCAGGTTACTAACTTAATTATTGCAATGATTCACTTAACAACTGTGGCAAGAAAAAGTCATAAAATGGGGCAAGCTCACTGAACAAATGTTTCACTTAGCAACATAAATTTGGGGCTCAATTGTGGTCATAACTCGAGGACATGTGTGCATATGTATCAAAATAATGCACAAAATTCCACTACATTAAGGACAATTATTTCAGAAAACGTATACACTTTACATTGGAAAATGGGTGTATGTTTAGAAACAAGTGGAATGAGTCTATATTATTGTCTTATTTTTTTTAAAAAGGAGAAATCTGAAGTTTGATGAGTCAAACATGGCATATTTGCCAAATGAGAAGCTGAGAGAAACCAATAACTAATATATTGATTATCCCATTATTATAATCCAAACCTGACATTCACTTATTCTTATCAAAGGTTACAATAATCTTCCCAATCAACTTCTAGACTTTCCTTCCTTATTGATAGTTATCAATCTACTCTATCAGTCATGTCTCCTCTGAAGGCTCCAGGCTATGAAAGGCAGAAATGAACTACCATGAGCATCCTGGTGATACGTTGGCCACTATGGAAGACAAGAAGCTGGATAGGTAGCCTTTAATCTAATTCACCGGGGCTATCTTACATCCCTTAGAAATCCAATTAGCTTCCTGTGTTTTTTCTTATCACTGAGATTTTACTGAATGTCAGTGAGGTGTCCTTTTCTATGCCCAGCTGTAGTTACACAGCAGTCTCACTGACTGTGAAAACCTTATCCTCTGAGCATCATTTTCAAGGAAATAGACTAGTCCAAAGCAGTGGTCCCCAACCTTTTGGGCACCAGGGACCGGTTCCATGCAGAAAGTTTTTTTCCACAGACTGGAGGGTGTGTGGTTTTGTGTGCCACCTGCATCCAATGGATGGGACTTTGCTTGTTCGTGCGGATCGGTTGCTGGTGTGCTGCGGCCCGCTACTGGTCCACAGACCGGGGGTTGGGGATCCCTGGTCTAAAGGATTTTTTATTCTTTAGTTACACCCTTTCCTTCTTTTGGGGTTATAAACCTTTGGATATTTGTTAGTATGGTATTAATGTTTTAATAAAAAGTCCAGGATATATAACCCACTGGGATTAAATTGCTTGATGTCGAAACTGAAAGTGAAATAAATATATTTTACAGCGGTGTTTTTAAATCTTGGCAGTTTTAAGACCTGTGGACTTCAACTCCCAGAATTCCCCAGCCAGCAAGGGTTCACAGGTCTTAAAGCAAGGCTGGCTGGGGAATTCTGGGAGTCGAAGCCCACACGTCTTAATGTCTCTAAGTTTGAGAAACATTGTTGGTTATAGTGCGATTTTGTTTAATCAATATGCACGAGGGCAAAGCTTCTCTGCAGACAAATTACTTTTAACAAACAGAACAAATTTTGCTCTTTTGGAGCATGGCATTCATAACCTCTAGAAAAAAAATCTGGCCTTTTTGTAAATGATTTTCCTTATTTTAATTTTGGGAAGAATGAATGTAACGTGTTGTGTTTTACGGCTCACCTCTGGTTTTTTTTAACTTGGTCTTTTCATCACTAATGAATGGCTTGTTCTTACTTCATAATTCTGGAATTTTTAAAATAGAACTATCAACTGCTTTGGATTTGATTGTCACTGATGTATGCGGATGAGGTATGCAACAGTGAAGATTAAACAGTTCAATCAATTAATAATTTAAGTTGTATCCAGCCTTTTCTTTTAACAGAATAAAAGAGTTGGAAGGGACCTTAGAGGTCTTCTAGTCCAACCCCCTGTTCAAGCAGGAGACCGTATACCATTCCAGACAAATGGTTGTCCAATCTCTTCTTAAAAACTTCCAGTGTTGGAGCATTCAAAACTTCTGGAGGCAGGTTAATTATTCTCACTGTCAGGAAATTTCTCCTTAGTTCTAGGTTGCTTCTCTCCTTGATTAGTTTCACCCATTGCTTCTTGTCCTGCCCTCAGGTGCTTTGGGGTATAGGTTGACCCCTCCATCTCTTTTGTGGCAGCCCTTTAGATATTGGAAGATAGCTATCATGTTCACCCCTATTCCTTCTTTTCATTAAAGTAGACATACCAAATTCCTATAACAGTTCTTTATATGTTTTAGCCTTCAGTCTCCTAATCATCTCTTTGAAACACTGATGGACTCAAATATAAATAAATTCCAGTTTTCTTGCATTTCCATAGCAGTGAAATTTCCATCACAAGTTCAGAACCTCACTAGATGTAGCAAACATCGTCCAGCATGTTTTATCATGCTCTAACAAAACAAGGTCAATTCACAGGGCAGCTTATAATGATTACTACTGGTGAAAAATGTTTCCAACATCTCTACCAAAAATTTTTCTTCCTTCTGTCTTTTTGCCAAGTGAAACTAAGGCCAGAGGTCAGCTATTATCTCTTAACCCTTGATGACTTTGCTCTTTGTTAGGATACAAAAGACTGCTGGAAAATGTGCCATTTTTTAAAAAAAAATCTCCTTAGAGAGCAAAACTTAGTACAGTTGAAGCTGTCCCATTTTTCTGATAAGGTTGCAAAGTGGGAAAAGGGTCTGAAAGAATAAATACAGATAGTCCTCCACCTACAACAGTTTGTTTAGTGACCCTTTGAAGTTGCAACGGTGCTGGGGAAAAAAATATTTATGATCGTTTTTCACCCTTACGACCGTTGCAGCATCTCCATGGTCACGTGATCAAAATTCAGATGCTTGACAAGTGACTCATACTTACGACGGTTGCAGGATCCCGGTTTTGCAAACTTCTGACACGCAAAGTCAATGGGGAAGCCAGACTCACTTAACAACCATGTTACTAACTTAACAACTGCAGTGGTTCAGAATAACAGGATGACAGAGTTGGAAGGGACCTCGGAGGTCTTCTAGTCCAACCCCCTATTCAAGCAGGAAACCCTGTAAGATTTCAATCCATCAGACTAGAGCTGGATTCACTTAACAACTGTGGCAAGGAAGGTCGTAAAATGGGGCAAAACTCACTTAACAATTGTCTCGCTTAGCGTCAGAAACGGGCTCAATTATGGTCGTAAGTCGAGGGCTACATGTAGTCAGCCAAGTATTCAGATTGGATTTGGCATTTTTGTCCACCTACTGAGTCCTTCCCAAGGATCTGGGATGGGAAGATGTGGCTGTTGGGTGCTATTAAAGATATTGTCGCAGAATGAAAGCCATTCTGAGTGATTATGTTATGATGATGTTTCTTGCCATCACTTGGGCAGGTATCCAATCAATCATGCTTTGTTACCGTACCAGCCAGGTTGCATACAGTCTGTCATCCTTCCTACTCACACCTGCTCTGCTCAAGGCAAGAAAATTTTCAACCTGGGAGCGCCTACATCTCCCCTCTAACCACAATGGTCTCGACATTTCCAGCAAACTGGTTTGATGACCTGGATCTGATCTCGTTGGCGGCTCAGCCTCTTTGGCATCTGTCAAGCGCGTCTGCCAGCTGTCCTGGTATAGCATGTTCAAAGACGAGAAACCTCTTTTGCTAAGGGGCAGATGCAGTGGTGGGATTCAAATATGTGAATAACTGGTTCTCTGCATGGATGCCCCTTCTGGAAGTCCGTTCTGGGCCTGGGACTCCAAGCTCCAGAACAGACTTCCGGAATAAGTGTCCATGCACTTCCAGCAGGCCGTTCTGGGCCTGGGAAACCTCCTCCAGGCCTCCGAGGCCAGAATGGACTTCCGGAAGTTGCATCCACACACTTCCGGCAGGCCATTCTGGGCCTGGGAGGCCTCGTCCAGGCCTCCCAGGCCCAGAATGGACTTCCAGAAGCAGCGTCCATGCACTTCCTAAGGGCCATTCTGGGCCTGGGAGGCCTCCTCTGAGCCTCCGAGGCCCAGAACGGACTTCCGGAAATGGCATTCACACACCTCCGGTGGGCCATTCTGGGCCTGGGAGGCCTCGTCTAGGCCTCCAAGGCCCAGAATGGATTTCTGGAAGCAGTGTCCATGCACTTCCAGCAGGCCATTCTGGGCCTGGGAGGCCTCCTCCGAGCCTCCGAGGCCCAGAACGGACTTCCGGAAGCGGCATCCACACACTTCTGGCGGGCCATTCTGGGCCTGGGAGGCCTCCTCTGAGCCTCCGAGGCCCAGAACGGACTTCCGGAAGTTGCATTCACACACTTCCGGCGGGCCATTCTGGGCCTGGGAGGCCTCGTCCAGGCCTCCCAGGCCCAGAACGGACTTCCAGAAGCGGCGTCCATGCACTTCCTAAGGGCGATTCTGGTCCTTGCAAAAAAGGGCTAGGGCTTCACTGGGCGCCATTCAGTGGTGGGATTCAACCAGTTCACCGAACTCAAAAAAAAAAAAAAAAGCTACTGGTTCTACCAAACTGGTGCAAACTGGCTGAATCCCACCACTGAGGAGATCACTAGATTGCTAGCCAGAGGTGATCAATGCCTGAGCCCTGGGGGGAAAACTTGGACGGGCACAAGAATGAAGCAAGTCTTTCATTTCCTTAGCCCAGTGATGGCGAACCTTTTAGAGACCGAGTGCCCAAAAGCTGGCCCCACCCCCGCTCCACCCCCTGCCCTGCCCTGCCCCTGCTCCGCCCCCACCCCACCTGCTCGCAGGGCCACTCACCGTCTCTAGGGTCCGCCGCAAATCGCCCAGCAGCGCCATGGCAGCCACGCCCTCTGCCCGCACCCCGCAGCATCAACTGTGTGCGATGGGGCATGAGGGCAGAGTCTAGTCTACGCTGCCTGGCTGCCATGTTCTTGGCTGCGCTACTCCGCGTTGGTCACGCTCGGGGGTGACTCTCCTTCAGGGGGGCTGCTGGAGAGGAGGGGGTCACAGGGGGAGGCGAGGTTGGGCAACGGCATGTGTGCCCACAGAGAGGGCTCCGAGTGCCGCCTCTGGCACCCGTGCCATAGGTTCGCCACCACTGCGCTTAGCCAAAGCAAAGTTTTTCCTTCCCCTTGTTTCTTTTCTCCTTAAAAAGTGGCTTCCTTTCCTTTTGTTTTCTTATTTCTTTCCACTTATTCAACCAAACTGAACCGAGAGAAATTTAAAAACGCCATGACAGTTGCCTATACAGGTAGTCCTCGACTCTCGACCATTCGTTTAGTGACCGAAATTACAGCGGTCACTATATACACACCTACATTTACAAAAGGATGTACTGAGTTTTTGAAAATACATCTTTTTTTCAGATATCTATATAAGCTCCCTTTGCTTCTTTACTTCTTAGTTCCGGGTTCTCTCTGTTTCCTTATCTGAACCATTTAATTTAGAAACCGTGAATTTACCTGCAGAATTAACTTGAATGAACATCCTGTTTGTACAGTTCAGCAAATAAATGCAGGGCTTTATCCGTTTTAAAGGTAAAGTCTCCTTCAAAACTGGCTCAACTCCTGATGGTTTACGGACAAATCCGTTCAACGTTGTTGGCCCCGGTAAAAGTGCTTTGCTCTCACCGTCTTCTAAAATATTTTTTTTTCTCAATTTCCCAATCTAGCCACAGACCTGGCATCCCCTGTTGGTTTCCTTTCCAAATCCTATCCAACCTGGTTACTTTTGGGATCAGAACAAGCTGCCACCTGCTGTGATTTAGCACTTTTACAGACTGGCTGAACATTTGTCAGTGTTGACTGGCAGATGGTAAGAAAGATGTCAGGTTCCCTTCTGTTCCTCCACTGTGCCTCCAGGTATACTGTAATTACTATATCAGTGGGTAAAATAAATTGCTGAACATATATTTCTACATGTGGCAAGTTGTGTCGCAGTCAAGGCTACATAATTTTTGCTGCACGGGCTGCTCGAGACATCCTAAACCAGTGTTTCTGAACCTTGACAATGTGAATGTGAATTCCCTAGCCAGCAGTTGCCAGGGTTGGACTAGAAGACCTCCAAGGTCCCTTCCAACTCTGTTATTTTGTTAACAGAAAGGGGGAAATCTTTTTCTGTTTCTTTCCCTTAAACATCAGACCTCTCTGGGGGGCTTCCAAAACAAGGAACAGTTGCTGGAATTGGGTATGTCTGGTTTAACGAAGAGAAGGATGAGGGGGGACATGATAGCAGTCTTCCAATATCTCAGGGCTGCCCCAAAGAAGAGGGAGTCAATCTATTCTCCAAAGCGCCTGAAGGCAGGACAAGAAGCAACGGGTGGAAACTAATCAAAGAGAGAAGCAACCTAGAACTAAGGAGAAACTTCCTGACAGTTAGAACAATTAACCAGTGGAACAACCTGTCTCCAGAAGCGGTGAATGTTCCAACACTGGAAGTTTTTAAGAAGAAACTGGACAGCCATTTGTCCAAAATGGTATAGGATTTCCTACCTGAGCAGGGGGTTGGACTAGATGACCTCCAAGGTTCCTTCCAACTTTATCATCATCATCATCATCATCATCATCATCATCATCATCATCATTATTAAGGTTCACAGTTATCTTCAATATACAGTACTGATCTAGGAGTGTTACTTCTTTTTCCTCTCCTTGTGTGGGCAGCTGAAGAATTTAGGAATGGTTATAATTTAGGAATGAAGATAATGCTTTGCCTACACATGGATCTTATTCAATTCTTCAAAATCTCTAGGCAGGTCTGAAAAAAACTCTCCATCTGGAAGTTTGGAGAATAGTTGCTGGTGAAAGTTGAGCTGAATGGACTAAAAGTGACATGGATTAAAACTGACATTATTGTTAGATATAGTTTTAATTATCTTTGCTGTAACAGAATAACAGAGTTGAGATTGACCTTGGAGGTCTTCTAGCCCAACCCCCTGCTCAGGCAGGAAACTCTATATCATTTCAGACAAATGGCTGTCCAATCTCTTCTTAAAAACTTACAGTGTTGGAACACCCACAACTTCTGGAGGCAACTCATTCCACTGGTTAATTGTTCTAACTGTCAGGAAATTTCTCCTTAGTTCTAGGTTGCTTCACTGCTATCATATCACTCCTAGTCCTTCTTTTCTTTATTTTATTTTTATTTCTGATAGATTGCAAGGGGTGTAACAATTATATGTTTCTGAAAAAGTGGAATTTTTAGGGTTTTTTTTCATAAAAAAAGCAAAA
Organism: Protobothrops mucrosquamatus; assembly: GCF_001527695.2. Classification (NCBI taxonomy): domain Eukaryota; kingdom Metazoa; phylum Chordata; class Lepidosauria; order Squamata; family Viperidae; genus Protobothrops; species Protobothrops mucrosquamatus. The sequence continues at coordinate 123,886 of NW_015386168.1, read as the reverse complement.
CAGAAAAACAAAAGCAGAACATTAATCCTTCCCCTTACAAGTCATTTGGGGATACCATTTCTGGCGCAGGAACACAATGGAGTAAAAATACTGCGTTGTATTTTAAGCAGGGAACGGATGCCTCAAGAAAAGAATCTGTTGGTGGGGCAAAGCAAGTGTTTACTCATTGTGTGGGCTGTTGATAAAAAAAAGATGCTGTAAATGAGGAGAGGAATTCCTGATACTAACAGATCTGTAAGCCCTCACGTAACTTCAAACAATGTGTAATTCTAGCTCTGAATGACAGAGTCTGAAATTTACAAGAACCTAACCTTAAGCATGTGTGGGACAGATGTGAACAACTTGCACAAGTAGCTCACAAACCTATATTCAATGAGGGGGGGGGATCCAAAAATTATTCTGTAACAAATCAGTGTTTTGATGCCAAATGTTGGATAGAATAGAATAGAATAGAATAGAATAGAATAGAATAGAATAGAGCAGAGCTGGAAGGGACCTTGGAGGTCTTCTAGTCCAGCCCCCTTCTCAAGCAGGAAAACCTATACCAGGGGGTCTTCAAACTTGGCCCTTTTATGACTTGTGGACTTCAACTCCCAGAATTCCTCAGCTGGCTCAGGAATTCTGGGAGTTGAAGTCCACGAGTCATAAAAGAACCAAGGTTGCCTTCCCCTGGTATAGGGTCTCCTGCTTCCGCAGGGAGGTTAGACTAGAAGACTCCCAGGGTCCCTTCCAAGTCTGTTATTCTGTTATATATCAGATTGGCTTATAGAGCAACTTTTAGCATTTTATGTTAACTCCATGCCTCCATTTCATCCCATTTGAAAGAAGCAGGCCTGTTTCAGGGCTCAGCTGCCACCTCATCTAGGACCGACTTTCGAAGTAATTTGCAATAAAATCTCTTCTTCGGTCGATCCAATTGATTGGTCCAGAGTGCAGAGGATGTCAATATACCTCTGGCTCTAGGCAGAAATAAAATGGTAGCATAGCAAAGGATTGAAATGTCAAAGTATTGGAAAAGGTAAAAAGACCCCACGGAAGCCCTTTGAGGAGCTTAATAGGAATTCACTCAAATGTTCCTTGGAGAAGCAAAAACGAGCTTTCCAGCTCTTACTGGCTCTGCTGCAATGCTCCAATAAAGGTAAAATAAATCATGAAAAAACATGCCCGAAGCAATGCACTTCACTGAGAAAAGGGGCTAAGTGGATGACTGTCCATTGACTTAGGACAGGGGTAGGCAACCTCGGCTCTTTTATCACTCATGGACTTCAACTCCCAGAATTCCTGAGTCAGCTGAGGAATTCTGGGAGTTGAAGTCCACAAATCATAAAAGGGCCAAGTTTGAAGACCCCCTGGTATAGGTTCTCCTGCTTCAGAAGGGGGCAGGACTAGAAGACCTCCAAGATCCCTTCCAACTCTGCTCTATTCTATTCTATTCTATTCTATTCTATTCTATTCTATTCTATTCTATTCTATTCTATTCTATTCTATTCTATTCTAGTCTATTCCCTCCAACATTTGGCATCAAAACACTGATTTGTTACCGAATAATTTTTTGAGCTTCTTGTGCAAGTAGTTCACATCTGTCCAACACTGAGTCAGTGATAAAAGAGCCGAGGTTGCCTACCCCTGACTTAGGAAAAGGCAAACTCACAGCAGGCTATACGAAGATCCAAGTTCGCATCCTAATAGCAAGCAACGTATAGAATCCTAAGTATAAGAAACGACTTTATAAAGTCAGCCAATCCAAACTCAGGAACCCACTAACTAACCCAACCTTGATAGACATCTATGGAGATGCTCAGTCATCCAGGTCAAGGTTGTCCCCCAGGTGCTCATTCCAAAGGTGACAGGAGTTTGGTTTTCCTTGAAGATGTTTTGCTTCTCATCCAAGAAGCTTCTCCAGTTCTAACTGAATGGGGTCTACAACAACTCGCCACAGCCAACTCACCACAACCAACTTGCTGCAGCCAACTCCATGGCGAACTCACCGCGGGACAAATTGCCACTGAACAGCAGTTACACAAATATCGAAGGAATGGTAGAAGAGAATCATTAAAGAAAGGATGCCAAAGGAGGGACAAAATGAAATGCGAATGACAAAAATTTAAATAATTTTTAAATTATTTTAAATAATTAAATTGAGTTATTGAATTGTCCCGCAGTGAGTTCTTGATTCCCAGAGTATATCTATAATTACGCAAATAGTTTCGTTAGTTTGGCAAGATTCTGTCTATACAAGAGCCGTGGTGGTGCAGTGGTTAGAATGCAGTATTGCAGTCTCATTGCTCACTGCCAGGAGTTCGATCCTGACCGGCTCAAGGTGGACTCAGCTTTCCATCCTTCCGAGATCAGTAAAATGAGGACTCGGATTGTTGGGGAAATAGGCTGACTCGATAAACCGCTTAGAGAGGGCTGTAGAGCACTATGAAGTGGTATATAAGTGCTAAGAACTAGGGCTGTAGGTGAAGAAAAATAAAGGAAACTACCCAGAAATAATTCCATTTGCCATTTCGTGAAAGTTGGACCATAAGAAAGGCTGAGCGCCAAAGAATTGAGGCCTTTGAACTCTGGTGCTGGAGAAGACTCCTGCGAGTCCCCTGGACTGCAAGGCGATCAAACCGGTCAGTCCTAGAAGAGATCAACCCCGACTGCTCTTTAGAAGGCCAGATCCTGAAGTTGAAACTCAAATACTTTGGCCACCTAATGAGAAGGAAGGACTCACTGGAGAAGAGCCTGATGCTGGGAAAGATTGAGGGCAATAGAAGAAGGGGACGACAGAGAATGAGGTGGCTGGATGGAGTCACTGAAGCAGTAGGCGTGAGCTTAAAGGGACTCCAGAAGATGGTAGAGGACAGGAAGGCGTGGAGGAATGTTGTCCATGGGGTCACGATGGGTCGGACATGACTTCGCAACTAACAACAAATTCTTGGGTCCTAACATTGAGTCAGTGTTGACTCTTAGGAACTGCACACATTTTCTTCATAATCATCTCTCCCTAACCTGGTCCTTTAGATCAGGGGTCCGCAGCCCAGGACCGGGCCATGGACTCTTGGCCAGCGGGCCGTGGAAAAGTCTGGCTGGTGTGCGCACGTTTGGGTGCGCATTCCCCCCCACTCGTGCTAGCACCTGTGGCCCCATTTGCGCATGCACGTGGGTATGAACGGGGGGATGCTAGAGCGGGGCGGGTATCCTCAGCCCATTTGCGCATGCACCACTAGCCTGGGCAGTTTGCACAGCCCGTTTGTGCATGTGCGAACATGCCGCTAGCTGCTGTGGGGGGTGCATGGCCGTTTGCACATGTGCACGGTGCCAGCGTATGCTGCATGCGCAAACTTGGCTGCTAGTGCCGCACCAGTGTGCGTGGCCTCGTGTGTGCGCACACACCAATTTTGAAGCTGCTTTCCTTCTCTCCGGTCCTTGAGCCCGGAAAAGTTGGAGACCTCTGCTTTAGATCTTCCAATAGTGCAGGGGTAGTCAACCTTGGCTCTTTTATGACTCGTGGACTTCAACTCCCAGAATTCCTGAGCCAGCTTAGCTTAGCTGGCTCAGGAATTCTGGGAATTGAAGTCCATGAGTCATAAAAGAGCCAAGGTTGACTACCCCTGCAATAGTGCATTCACTACCACTGTAACCAAGTTCATCCATCTTGCTCGCTGTTGATCATCCCTTTCTTCTCTTTCTTTCCAGAGATTCACTGAGACAACTACTATAGATAGTCCTCGGCTTTATGACCACAATTAGCCCAACATTTCCATTGCTAAGTGAGGCAGTTATTAAATGAATTGTGCCTCATTTTAGGACCTCCTGCCACAGTTGTTGCGGCATCTCCATGGAAACGTTGATCAAAATGCTTGGCAACTGGCATGTACTTGTGACAATTGCACTGGGTTCAGTCTTACCTGATTCTTACTACTACACGGGGTGGGGGTGGGAAATGGAATGAGATAGTTGCAATTTATAATTTCGGAAATCCTGGAGAAAAGTCACATTATACAACAAAGGAAATAAAATAAATAGAAGAGCTCGCTCAAACAGATAGGAATAAACTGGAACGCACACTTCTCTTGTTCTAATTTCCACCAAAAGGAACTATTTGCCAGGCTAGGCTTCAAAAACGATGTGCGCTCTTCTGGAAATGGATAGCAACAGATTTATCCCCCCACCCCACTGAAACAAAAACAAAAAAAACATGGAACTGGTGTCATCGGGCTGTACAAATCAATAGGGCCGTGCAAAGCTTTAGGAGAGGTGATTCAACTCAAAGGGGATTCGATCATTGCTTTAAATCGAATCTTTAATTCAGGTGCACTGAATTACTTCAAAGGGCTTAGAAGGCAATTTGGAATTTTGATAGACTTTCTGGCTTTGAGTCTTAAATACAGCGGGGCAGCTGCCTTCCATATATGAGACAGACGGGTTCTTTAATATTCACCCAGTGAGTGTTATTAATTCCACAAACCCAGTGTACGAAAGCGCTTGGACTGGTGCTGCTCTGTTATTGATGTCTCACTCTTCTTAGAAGGGGGTGTGATGACTTAGCACAGTGATGGCGAACCTTTTAAAGACCGAGTGCCCCAAAACCGCCCCCCACCATGTAACAGTGTGGATGCTGCAATGGTTGTAACTGTGAGAACTGGTCATAAATCACTTTTTTTTCAGTGGCGCTGTAACGCTGAACGGTCATTAAATGAATGGTTGTAAATCAAGGACTACCTATATTATAATCTGTGCTTGTTATTTTAACCAGTTTATTTGAAGTTCTTTAGCTGTTTCACTCTATCCATTCTGTAGATCCATCTTTCTCCTCCCCCCCTATTATATTAGAATAAGTTACAATGGCTCTATCACCATTTTTCACACTTTGCAGCATCCCCGTGGTCATGTGATCAAAACTCAGAGGCTTGGCAACTGACTCATATTTATGACGGTTGCAGTGTCCCGGGGTCATGTGATCCCCTTTTGCGACTTTCTGATGAGCAAATTCAGTGGAAAAGCCAGATTCACTTAACGATCACGTTACTAACTTAATAACGGCAGTGATTCACGTAACAACTATGGCAAGAAAGGTCGTAAAGTGGGACAAAACTCTCTTAACAACCGTCTCGCTTAGCAGCAGAAATTTTGGGCTCAGTTGTGGTCGTAAGTCGAAGGCTAACTCTATTGGTTCAGTGAATTCTCTATAGATTCTTTGCTGGACAGCGTGCAAGTTCTCTGCAGTGCTTATTCATATCTGCCATCTCTGCCTCAAAAAAAAAGTCTTTAAAAACTGCATTGCAGTAAAACGTTTGAAGCCATCAGACTGAAACATTGCAGAATTAATGTCCTCTGAAAATCCCATCCTTTCTTCTCTATTCTCCTTCGCTTTCCTGTTTCCCTGTTATTGCCTGTGGCCAAATCTTTTTTTCAAGTCTTGAATCGGTGCAAATCCAAACTTTGAACTCCAAAAGCAGAGCCCACTATTATATATTTATTAGCACAACACTGACCACATTGGGGGGGGGGTGCATTCCTGCTCTCCTCTCGTGTTGTTTACATGTGTGAAATGCACAGGCTGAGTTCCATGTGCTCAACCTGACTGGAGGGAAGAAAATAGAGAAGTGAGAATGAAGCACCTCAGTCACTAACTAATTAACTAACTTTTCAAGCCATTGCCCAACTGCCTCTGGGGGGGGAATTTGAATTTTTTTTTGTTTAGAATAGAATAGAGCTGGAAGAGACCTTGGAGGTCTTCTAGTCCAGCCCCCTGCTCAAGCAGGAGAACCTATACCGACTCAGACAGGTGAATGTCTGGTCTCTTCTTAAAAATCTCCAGTGATGGAGCGCCCACGATTTCTGGGGATAAGCTGTTCCACTGGTTGATTGTCCTCACTGTCAGGAAGTTTCTCCTTAATTCCAGGTTGCTTCTCTCCTTGATCAGTTTCCAACCATTGTTTCTTGTCCTTCCCTCTGGTGCTCTGGTGAACAACCTGACCCCCTCTTCTTTGTGGCAGCCTCTCAGATACTGGAACACTGCTATCATGTCTCCCCTATTTCTTCTTTTCTTTAGACTAGCCAAACCCAAGTCCCACAGCCATTCTTCGTATGTTTTAGTCTCCAGGCCTTTGGTCATCTTAGTTGCTCTTCTCTGAACTTTTTCCAAACTCTCAACATCTTTTTTTGTGGTATGGTGACAAAACTGGGGGGAATTTGAATTTTTTTTTGTCTGTAGCCCTTGGGCAATATAATAGTATGTGAGAATGACCTTGGAGGATAGGAAGAACGGCTGCAGACAGAATGGACCAACTTGCCAGGACCAACTTGCTAGGATCAACTGGCCGAGGTCGACTCGCTGTGGCCAGTTCGCCTCAGGACAACTTACCATGGCCAACTGAGATGATGAAGAGCAACAAAGATGATTAGGGAACTGGAGGCTAAAACATATAAAGAACGGTTGCTGGAATTGGGTATGTCTAGTCTAATGAAGAGAAGGACGAGGGGTGACATGATAACACTGTTCCAATATCTTAGGGGTTGCCACAAAGAAGAGGGAGTCAAGCTATTCTCCAAAGCACCTGAAGGCAAGACAAGAAGCAACGGATGGAAACTAATCAAGGAGAGAAGCAACCTAGAACTAAGGAGAAATTTCCTGACAGTTAGAACAATTAACCAGTGGAACAACCTGCCTCCAGAAGTTGTGAATGCTCCAACAGTGGAAGTTTTTAAGAAGAGACTGGACAACCATTTGTCTGAAATGGTATAGGGGTTCCTCCCTGGCAGGTGGATGGACTAGAAGACATCCAAGGTCCCTTCCAACTCTAGTTATTCTGTTAAACATGCTGCAGGATAATTCAATAAATTCAAAAGTTAAATTAATATTGACTAAACTGTGGCCAAATAATATTAAAATAGAGTCAATCCAGAAATACAAGAGTTTCGGTAATTTCGACGAAAATGTGGTCACTCATAATAAAAGTAACTGAATGAAACAATTAATCAAGCACTGAATTGTGCCACAATGAGTTGTCCCACAACGAGTTGTCCCACAATGAGTTGACCACGGGTGAGTTGGCTTTTGAACTGGAGAAGCTTCTTGGATGAGAAGCAAAAAGTCTTCAAGGAAAAACAAAGTCCAGTTGCCTTTTGAAAAAAAGGCACCTTTGTGATTCAGAACACAAAAACAAGTTTGAGTCAAGCTGGTATGTCAAACTGTGATATTATTAATCAAAAAGCAGCATAAGGCAGCCTCCAAAATTAAATTGGCTCCTCCCCCCCAAACTGCTGAATGTCATTGTTTGACAACTTGATAAATGAACATTTCCATCCCATTTTCAGGAGGAAACATTTGGGCCTGATGTCAACACTTTCAGATCAGTGGTGGGATATTTAAAGATCTCAAGGCTCCTCGCTCCTAAATGAGAATGGATATGGTGTCATGCTGGATCTCATCCTGCATCTGTATCCTTTGTACATCATGAAAATAAGAAAAGGGGGAAAAGTCTAGGTCTAAAGATCAGCATTACAGAGTTGGAAGGGACCTTGGAGGTCTTCTAGTTCAACCCCCTGCTCAAGCAGGAGAGCCTAGACCAGGGGTAGGCAACCTTGGCTCTTTTATGACTTGTGGACTTCAACTCCCAGAATTCCTGAGCCAGCTGAGGAATTCTGGGAGTTGAGGTCCACAAGTCATGAAAGAACCAAGGTTGCCTACTCCTGGTATAGGGTCTCCTGCTTGTGCAGGGAGGTTAGACTAGAAGACCCCCAGGGTCCCTTCCAGCTCTGCTCTGCTCTGCTCTGCTCTATTCTATTCTATTCTATTCCCTCCAACATTTGGCGTCAAAACACTGATTTGTTACAGAATAATCTGTAACAGATTATAGATCTGTAATCTATAATGAACAGTTGAAGGAACTAGGTATGTCTAGCCCACGGTTAGGCAACCTCGGCTCTTTTATGACTCGTGGACTTCAACTCCCAGAATTCATGAGCCAGCATGGCTCAGCTTGGAAACCTCTCCCTTTCCCCTCAGCGTGGCTGGCTCAGGAATTCTGGGAGTTGAAGTCCACGAGTTATAAAAAAGCCAAAGTTGCCTACCCCTGGCCTAGACTATTTCGGACAAATGATTATCCAATCTCTTCTTAAAAGCCTCCAGTGATGGAGCACCCACAGCTTCTGAAGGCAAGCTGCCCCACTAGTTAATTGTTCCCATTGTTAGGAAATTTCTCCTCAGTTCTAAATTGCTTCTCTTCTTGATTACGTTTGTTTCTTGTCTTGCCTTCTGGTGCTTTGGAAAATAGGTTGACTGCCTCTCTTTTGTGGCAGTCCCTCAAATATTGGAATACTGCTATCATGTCACCCCTAGTTCTTCTTTTCACTTGACTGGACATATCCAATTCCTGCAACCATTCTTCACATGTTTTGGCCTCCAGCTCCCTAATTACCTTTGTTGCTCTTTTCTTTTCTGTACTCTTTCCAGAGTCTCTACATCTATATTTTTTATATTGTGGTGACCAACATTGGATGCAGTATTCTAAGTGTGCTGTTATTCAGGCTTTATAAAATGGTAGTAATACTTCACGTGATCTTGATTCTATCCCTCTGTTAATGCAACTTAGGATTGTTTTGGCTTTTTGGGCTGCTGCCACATACTGCTGGCTCACATTTAAGTGATTGTTCACTAGGACTTCAAGATCCCTTTCGCAGTTACGGCTACTGAGCCAGGTTTCACCTAATCTGTACCTGTACATTGGATCCATGGAACTTCTTAAGCGTGGTGACAATGATTTTGAAAGAATCAGACACAAGTAACCTATCCTGCCAAATTTATGGATCCCAAATAGTTCTCTAGAGAAGATTCAGATCAGCTCTCATTTTTAATGCCCACTTCCTGCTTTAAACGAGTCTCAATACGTGGGCACTGAATGTTCGCCTGGATTTCTTAAGAAACCATGTATATTCTATCAATAGTCTTCAGCTTATTTGTTAATGAGCTGCAGTGCCAATGACTCATTTCCTGTAATGAGCAAAATTCTTCTCTCTCTCTCTCTCTCTCTTAAATTAATGGCATTATAAGCAGTAGTCAATGGCTCAGAACAACATAGGTAAAAGATTTCTCCTTTAATTAGCTGCTGAAGAGGGGCTAGAAACATGCACGAACATACAAACCCTCCCACACACTCAAGCCATCAGCCTTGCTACAGAAAAGATTTCAGCCAGTTCTGTTCCTGTGCTGTAATGAGGGACTGTTATCCTTTCAAACAGTGTGCGACTTGTAATCTAAAGCAGCGTGAGACTGTGGTTCAAACAATATGGGGTTTTCAGAGAAGGTCCACTGCCCACTGATTTGATGGAACTGAACAAGGAGCTAAAATGTGCTGCCCATTTGACTCTTCCAGGAAACATCAAGAGTAGTAACAGTGGGAAACTGTTCTTTTGCATGTAAATTACACAATCAAAAACCCTGCTTTTTTTTTTTGTAAGCAAGCATCCTACACCCACACCTACACACAGCTATTATTACAATATCTGGAGCCTGCCAATCATTTCAATGCAGGCAGGTAATGAGGGAGGGAGGGAGGGAGGGAGGAAGGAAGGAAGGAGTGAGAGGGAGAGAAAGAGGAAGAGGAAGAGGAAGGAAAGAAGATAAGGAAGGAAAGAAGGAGGAAGGAAAGAAAGAAGGAAGGAAATAAAGATGAAAGAATGAAGGAGAAAGACAGAAGTGAGGGAGAAAAAGGAAAGAAGGAAGAAAGGAAGATAGAAGTGAGGGAGAGAAAAAGAGGGAGGAAGGAAGGAAAGAAGAATGGAAAGAAAGAAGGAGAAAGGTAGAAGGAAGGCAGAGGAAGGAAGAAAGGAAGGAGGAAAGGAAGGAAGGAAGTTATATTATTTTTCATTACAGTAAGCATTTCACTAAGGAGGCAAAAGAATAGCTATGCATGTGGGGAAAAAATATTCCTATTCACTTTGTTTTCATTTATTTTTGTCCAAGAGAGAATAACATTTTGGTATATTTCTCACAGACAGGATGTCACAACTTTCCAAACATTTTCTGATTCCCTTAGTTACAGGATGATCATGGATTGTGTGTGAACATCCCATCTTTGCATATGTCAACTCTTCGAGATAGACCAGGGGTAGGCAACCTTGGCTCTTTTATGACTTGTGGACTTCAACTCCCAGAATTCCTGAGCCAGCCATGCTGAGGGGAAAGGGAGAGGTTTCCAAGCTGAGCCATGCTGGCTCAGGAATTCTGGGAGTTGAAGTCCACGAGTCATAAAAGAGCCAAGGTTGCCTACCCCTGAGATAGACTATATCAGCACACAGACTTCACAGGAATATAAAACCTTATTTTATCAAGAGAAGTATAGCAGAATCTTACAAATCTGCTTTCTCCACCTCATCTTCTTATAAAGATAGTCCTTGAGTTATGACCATAACTCATGATGGTGGTAGAGCAATCGTGTGACTGCCCCAATTTTATGACCTTTTTGTGGCAGTTGTTAAGCAAACTACAATGGTCATTAAGCAAATCCACAGTTATTAAGCAAACCAATGGTTTGTTATGGGCGTGGTGTTGCCAAAAACTGGAAGTAAATGCAAATTTTCAGGAGCCCTGGTGGCACAGTGGTTAGAATGCAATATTGCAGGCAAACTCTGCCCAAAGCCTTGAGTTCGATTTAATTCCACGGGGAAAAAAACTTCACAACAGCACTATGGTGGTGTTAATGTTCTTAATTATTGTTTTTTTTTAAATATCTTGGCTGCTGTAAATATTATTTATTACTTTGCTATAATGGGTTTTATTTCGTTTTTAATGCAGATTTGTGCATTTGAGATGGGTGGCTGTATACATTGAATGAACCAATGAACTGTTTGGGACTTATTTAATTGGAAAGCGTGAGCAGGCAGGGAGTAAAAAGAAAGAATCAACTGTATCTTTCATTCTTTTGCAAAATTCAATTTATGTTATACTACATACACACTGTATACACATAAAATATTTAAATAATGTATAAGATCGCCCAGCTCAAACACTGCAACTCCGGCTCAAACTTTACAAGCAACCCCAAACAAAAATCAAATTAAGATAAACTATTTCAATTAAACTTCAAAATTGTAAACTGGCAACCCCTCACTCAGGTTTTTTATTTCTTGCAACTAACTGTAGGGCATGTGGCTTTGTTCAAATGAACTCAAACTGAGTACTTTTCCATGGTCTGCAAGCTCCCAAATAACAGTGTGAGCCTAATTAATCTGTCTTCTGATTTTCTGAAAATGTTTTCCTCCTTGAAAAAGTGGCGCTTTCCCCTCGTACAAATTCAGTTGGAAAAACTACATTTCTTTTTTTCAGAACACAGAGCTCCATTTTTATGTCCGATTCTAGACCTGATCTTGACTGGGGTTTTTTTTTGTTTGTTTTCTTTGAAACTTTAGTTGGGCAGTTCTTAAATCAAGTAATCATCACATTTCACCCTCGCCATCATTTCCACTGCACATTTATTCACTTCTAACCTTGATCCCCTCCCCCCCAAATAATCCACTTCATTATCAAAGACGTCCCTCTCCATTTAGCTTCGGGGATCTGAAACAACCTTGTTACATTTTGCCACTTAGGTGACAATGATTTGCTATTTTCTATACAACGATCCTTTTTTAAAAACAAACAAAAAAAATCACTATTTTGGTTTCAAATTAAATGGTAAACTTTTAGCCATATCTTTGGAAAGAAGCATCCTTGAGCCCAATTAATCTTTCTTGGGAGAAGACACCTCTGGACTGCTTACTGTACTGTAGGTGAGACAGTACAGGTAAGTCCTCAACTTCTGATCACAATTGAGCACAAAATTTCTGTTGCTAGGTGAGACAGCTGTTAAGCGAGTTTTGCCTTATTTTACAACCTTTCTTGCTACATTTGTGAAGTGAATCACTGCAGTTGTTAAGTAAGTTTGTTGTTGTTGTTAATTGCAAAGTCGTGTCCAACCCATCGCGACCCCATGGACAACATTCCTCCAGGTCTTCCTGTCCTCTACCATCTTCTGGAGTCCCTTTAAGCTCATGCCTACTGCTTCAGTGACTCCATCCAGCCACCTCATTGTCCGTCGTCCCATTCTTCTATTGCCCTCCATCTTTCCCAGCATTAGGCCCTTCTCCAGTGAGTCCTTCCTTCTCATTAGGTGGCCAAAGTATTTGAGTTTCAACTTCAGGATCTGGCCTTCTAAAGTGCAGTCGGGGTTGATCTCTTCTAGGACTGACTGGTTTGAATGCCTTGCAGTCCAGGGGACTCGCAATTCTTTGTCGCTCAGCCTTTCTTATGGTCCAACACGGTTAAGTGACACTGTTTTCCCCATTGACTTTGCTTGTCAGAAGGTTGCAAAAGGGGTTCACCCCGGGACACTGCAACCGTCATAAGTACGTGCCAGTTGCCAAGCGTCTTAATTTTGATCATGTGACTATGGAGATACTGCAACTGGTCGTAAGTGTGAAAAACGATCGTCAGTCACTGTTTTCATTGTCGTAACTTTGAACAGTCACTACATGAATGATTGTAAGTCAAAAATTACCTGTAAAATTTTTTTTTAAAGGCCAACTATTCCTACCCAATTGTATGGATAACAACAGCAACAATGACAATAACAATATCAGTAGCAGAAACATTTGTGTGCATTTGGTATAAACTGATCTACAGCATATATGTATATGCTGCGTGTGTGTGTGTGTGTGTGTGTGTGTGTGTATGACCAGAATGTATTGTCATTTTATTGGGTCAGGGATGTTTATTTCTGATGACTTTAATATTTTTATGCTGCCCAGAGTCTCTTTCAAATGAGGTGGGGCGGCAAATAAATTTAATAAGTAAGTAAATATACTTGAAGACATAATGACACTAGCAAACCTACTTCACATAGATGCAGTGATGGGATTCAGCCGGTTCGCACCGGTTCGGCAAAACCGATACCTAATTAATTTGTTGAGTTCGGCGAACCGGTTATGATAAATCTGTGTTTTCCAGAACACATCTGGTTTTCGTTCAACTTCCTTCCAGGCCCGGGGGGGGGGGGAATCTCCCAAAAGTCCATGAGAGAAATGATGAAAACCAAACAAAGACACGGCGCCTTTGATCACGTCACTCAGGCGAAAGATGCTTTATCTAACTAGTTTCCTGACTGGTCCATACGGGAAAAGGGGCGAGGTCAGTACTACCTTTTGGTATATCATTTTTTAATACATAAAGTGGTCATTAGGGCAGAGAACCAGTTGTTAAATTATTTGAATCCCACCACTGCGTATTGTGTTTGCAGAAGTTCCCTCCAAGTTTATGAACTTGTAAACAAAAAATATCCAAAATCTATATCAGGAAAAAGTTGAACTCTCTCGTATGTATAAATTACATAAAGAAACAGGTGTTTGTTATTTAAACATACAGGGTCAAGCAAAATAAGGAGCATCTCACCAAAGTAGGTGCTCAAAAGATGCTGATCCAACAGTCGATTATCTTCCAGCAGGTATCCCCCACCTCACTTTCTACTGAGAGTCATATCAAATGTTCCCTGTTTTAAAAATTCTTCCTGGATTTACTTACTTAGGATAACATCTTTGATGGAAGACTGGCAGAATCGCGGCATCCCAGCTTGAATGTAGGAGCAGCTGATCTCGCAATCTCTCTGTAAAATGGTAATAAATATAAACAAACGCATAATATTTTGATGAAGGAGAATTGGCCCTTTCAACACAGTCACTGAATTTAGATCATGCCTATATAAATAGCCCATCATAGGCCATCATAGCTGTTATGGACAGGGAGTAACAGCAGGTGAGGAGAAATTTGAAGACCAGCTTGATCTAGTAGGGGTAGGCAACCTTGGCTCTTTTATGACTCGTGGACTTCGTAAAAGGTGATCACCTGACCCCAGGACACTGCAACCGTCATAAATGTGAGTCAGTTGCCAAGTTTTAATCAGGTAGCCCTGGGGATGCTGCAATGGTCGTAAGTGTGAAAAATGGTCATTGGTCACTTTTTTCAGTTCCGTAACTTTGAACGGTCACTAAATGAACTACGTAAGTCAAGGACTACGTGTACTAGAGTACACGTAGTCCTTGACTTACGTAGTTCATTTAGTGACCGTTCAAAGCAGGGGTGTTAAGCTGCCAGCCCGCGGGCCAGACGTGTCATGAGGAAACCGCACCCACCCCATTGCCGGCAATGGGGAAAAAGTTCCGATACGTCACGCGACGTCACATGACGTCGCGAGTTTGAAATGTCTGCTCTACAGCAATAACTTCATATTTTACTGTAAACTGCTTTTAAATGGAAACATAATAAATATATCCAGCCTCTGAGAAGAAACCGGTGCTCTTTTGTACACCTTCTCCCCTTCTACAGCGATCCTTCTGCTGACCCTCAATTCTTTCTGATTGACTGCTGAGAACACAAACTGTATTGTGCCCCCATAAATGTTTCAGATATGGGAACAATAAGGTTAATAATATTTGTCATAGAAAAGCCATTTGTATTTATTTCTTTATAGCTCTTTCTTCCTCTGGCATCTCAATATAGGGTACACAGGGGTACTTTCTTCCATTTTGTTTTACTCAGAACAAGAACTTTGAGTAGGGCTGAAAGAAAATTAACCTGCTGGCTGAGGAATTCTGGGAGTTGAAGTCCAGAAATCTCAAAGTTGCCAAGGCTGAAAAACACCTCCTTAATCGTGGTACCATACCCGCTCTTAATACAGCAGGCCGACTATCCTAGCATCGAATAAAAATCTCCTTTCACTTGTATGGGTAGTCCTCGATTTACGACCCTAATTTAGCCTGGGATTATGATTGTTAAGCCATGCTGGTTATTAAGTGGGTCATCGTGTGATCACACCCAATTTTAGGACCCACGCTGCAACGATTTTTAACATGGTGATCGTAAGCAAACCCAGTGGTCATTAAGCAAACATCACCGTGGTCATTAAGTGAATGCATCTGCAAACGGTGGTTTTTGCAGGACACTAGAACTACAAGCCAGTTCCCCACAACAATGTTGTAAATCACAGCCACATGACTGCTGGACACTGCGAACAGCCATAAATACCAGTCCTTTGCTGATCATCTAAAAATGAAATCGCATGGCTACAGGAAGGATGGACGCCTCACAACTTCGTATCTTCGATTATAAATAGCCCTGGGAAGATTTATCGGCAACTCTGAATGATTGCTAAGCAACTGGTCGTAAATCAAGGACTATCTTTATGGCAGAAGGAGATCCTTTCTGTGTTACCTCCTCAGCAAACATTTCATGGAAATAGTTTTCAAAATGGAAAAACCACAAACAACATTTGAAAACTTCCAGGCTTCTCCTCCTCTCCTGAGATGTAATCAGCAGGCTCACAACCAAAAAAACAGACCGAATCAACACTCTTGAAAAGTTGGCTAAATGCTGGAGAGTTATCAGCTCCTTTCACTTTTGCTGACTCCCACAGAAAAGTTACCCCTCACCAATGTTCACCCCAAAAGACGGGCTCAAGTTCCAGATGGATCTCGACAGATTTGAACACTGGTCCCTATCTAACAAAATGAAATTCAATATAGAAAAAAGTAAGGCAAGAAAAACTAAATCTATAGGTACAGAGTAGGTGAAACTTGGCTCAATAACAGGAACTGTGAGAGGGATCTTGGCATCCTAGTGGACAATCACTTCAATATGAGCCAACAGTGTGCTGCAGCTGCCAAAAAAGCCAATGCAATTTGTGGCTACGTTAACAGAGGGATAGAATCAAGATGACGTGAAGTGTTAGTACCACTTTACAATGCCTTGGTAAGGCCACCCTTGGAATATTGCAACCTGTTTTGGTCGCCACGATATAAAAAAGATGTAGAGACTCTGGAAAGAGTGTAGAATGCTGAGAAGAGCAACAAAGATGATTAGGGGGCTGGAGGCTAAAACATATGAAGAATGCTAATCTAGCGAAAAGAAGGACTAGGGGCGACATGATAGCAGTGTTCCAGTATTTGAGGGGCTATCCCAAAGAAGAGTGGGTCAACCTATTTTATAAAGCGCCTGGAGGCAGGACAAGAAGCAACGGATGGAAACTGATCAAGGAGAGAAGCAACCTAGAACTAAGGAGAAATTTCCTGACAATTGGAACAATTAATCAGTGGAACGACTTGCCTCCAGAAGCTGGGAATGCTCCAACATTGTAAGTTTTTAAGAAGAGTCTGGACAACCACTTGTCTGAAATGGTATAGGGTCTCCTGCTTGAGCAGATGGTTGGACTAGAAGACCTCCAAGGTCCCTTCCAACTTTGTTATTCTGTTAACCTGTTATGTTTCTTTTCAATGCCTACGCAAGGGCAAAAACATGTGTATGCAAGAAAGAGACAAAGAGAGAGAGAGAGAGAAAAAAACACTCATAGAAAGTTAGAATATAAACCACGAATCCTCTAGGAAAAACAAATGTTTCTTCTTGTTCCCAATTAATGGGAAGCGTACAGCTGTAGAAACATAAATTGCTATACTACATACACAATTAATTCCCTTTTCATTACCAAGAAAGAGATGCCCAAAACAGCTTCAGACAATGTGCTGCCATGGAAAACTAGAGGAGACCAAGCAATTTAAAAAATATGAGGAATGGGAATATTATTTATATCATCCATAAGAGACTTGTTTGAAGTTTGAAGTTTGAAGTTTTATTGCATTTATATGCATTTATATTCTTGCAAACATTCAGAATTGTATTCAGGCAGTCCTCGACTTACGACCAGTTGCTTAGCAACCATTCAAAGTTATGACCTACCTGAAAAAGAGGACTTATGACCCAGATCTGAAGTTCTGACAGTCACCCTGGGTCACGTGATCACATCTGAGGTGCTCAGCGAAATGGTTGCATTTACGCCTGTTTGCAGTGATTTACTTCTGCTTTTTGGCAAAACTGTGCCATAGTGAATAAGGTTTCGCTTAACGACCACCACATTCGGTTACCTACCGCTGCAAATACCATCATAAAAATTGGGATTGGTCATGTGACCAATCTGTTTTTTAGATTGTTATGACTTACGACCGCAATGGGCAGGGTCCATTGCAACTCAAGGATTACCTATACATTGTCGTGAAGTTTCTGCTAAAAATGGATCAAATTCTTAATCATAGACCGTTTAGAACAGAGTTTTTCAAACTTGGCAACTTTAACATGTCTGGACTTCAACTCCACATGCCAGCTGGGAAATTCTGGGAATTGAAGTTGACACATTTTAAAAGATGCCAATTTTATAAAACACTGGTTTAGGGCATCAGCGGTTAGAAAATATTAGTATTTTATCCTGCTTTTTTTCTTTCATCCTGATGAACTTGCATTGAAATTGTCAACTATTATTCCACCAAGATAACTCTGCTCATGGTGACTCATGCCTTAGTCACCTATCATTAAGATTACTGCAATATGCTCAACAAGGGGGCTGCCCTTGAAGAGTGTTTGGATGCTGCACAGTTGGGGTAAAATGGGTGGCCAATAAATTGGATGGATGGATGGAGATAGACAGACAGACAGACAGACAGACAGACAGACAGATGACTGGTAGATAGATAGATAGATAGATAGATAGATAGATAGATAGATAGATAGATAGATAGATAGATAGATAGATAGATAGATAGATAGATAGATAGATGATGGACACATGGACAGACAGACAGACGATCAGTGGTTCTCAGCTTGTGGTCTGCAGACCTCTGGTGGGGTCGTGATATCACCACAGGGAGTCCCTCAAGGCTTGAAGAAATTTTATGTTTAAATCTTGAGTTAAGACTTGGGGGTCCCCAGCCATGGTCTGTGGCCACAAAAGGTATTTAAAGGGGGTTTCTGGTGAAGAAAAGGTTGAGAAGCACTGCAGTAGACAGATGCATGTTGCAGCTGGTCCAGAATGGTAATATGAACAGTTTTGGGGGTCTCTCAATATGATCCTATACTGTAATTCTGCTCTTCTTCAAGCTGTGTTGGTTCCCAGTAAGCTGCCAAATCCAATTCAAGGCACTGGTTACCATCTATAAAGACCTACATGATACAGGGCCATCTCCTTGCAAGTCCACATATTCTTCCAGGTCTATTGCCGTAAACATGGGCATCCTGTTGAACCTCACAGTTGTGCCTACTTTGGGTCTGCCTCTGTCCTGTGGAACAGCTTCCCCCAGGAGCATCTCTCCAGAACCTCAACTCTACTGTAAGGGTGTGAAGATCTGGTTCCTGAACTAGGCTTTTGAGCCAGGCAGTTTGTGAGCTCATTTGGTGAAGTGGTTTGGTTTTAGGGCCAAATAATAATGGTTTTAATCTTTGTGTGCTCGCCAGAGTCATTACTGTAAGATGGGTGGCTCTATAAATCAGGGCTTTTCAACCAGTGGTACGGGTACCACCTGCGGTACATGGGCACCTGGCAGGTGGTACGCAACCATCCTAGAAAAGTGGTAATGGGGGAGGGGAATGAGCTGAACCAGTGGCAGCACCGCACAAGCCTGAGCGAGAGATGGCTGGAGCTGCAGGGCTGTCAGGGCTCAGCGGAAGCGCCAGGATCAGCGCTTCTTCGAGGCTGTCAGGGCTCAGTGGAAGCCCCAGGATCAGCGCCAGGCTCCAGCTGGAGCTCGGCGCTGATCCTGGCACTTCCGCTGAGCCCAGAAGAAGCGCCAATCAGCTGGAATGTTGCAGCATCTCCAGGGTCTTGTGATTTACATTCAGATGCTTGGCAACTGATTCATATTTATGACGGTCACAGTGTCCCAGGGTCAGTTGAAGTGACCAAAACCTGCTGCAACCACCCAGCAGATGGGGGGGATAAAAACCAAGCACCCCCCACCTCACCCCCGCTGCCAATCCTCAACAGAAATGTCTCACAACAATGAAAACCTCGGACAGGAGGAAGAGCGCCACAGGCAGGTGTCTTGCTCGGCTGTGCCTTGGGGGCGCACTTTTTCAGTGCTATTGTAACTTCGAACAGTCACTAAGTGAACTGTTTTAAGTCGAGAACTACCTGTACTTCATCACTTTTCCTTTTTTTGGGGGGGTCATCAAGTTTTTGACACCTTGCTAGGCAACTGGTGGTACTCGGATATTGCCATATCCTAAAAGTGGTACAATGGGTGAAAAGGTTGCAAAGCCCTGCTATAAATTGCTAAAATAAAACAACTTAGAGCTTTGGGGGGAGGGGGGGAAATAGAACCAAAAGTGGAGAAGGAGAGATCTCTTTGTCATAACCTCTATCTTCTCTCCTTCTGTTTTGTTTTGCAGATTTTTTGTTTTTTGAATGAGAGAATGATGGGAGCAATGCAATGCATAAGAGTCGGATAACTCAGGGAAAGAATCCTGAAACATGGGAAGAAGGAAATAAGATTCTTTCGCTAGCTGTTCTGAAATGAACAACAGTGGTGAGTCAGTTATTCTGCAGCTGGATTCCCAGTAAACTTCCTGCTAACTTAGACTCAGGAGAGTCTGCCAGAGAAGGCTGTGGAAAAGGACTGTGCATTTCCCAGGATCTCGTCTCTTTGAAGCTTAAATGTTTCTTATTACCCTGCAGTTCTGACTGACAGAAATAATTGGGGAAACTTGCAGGAGTAACTTCTCTGGGAGCTAAGCTTAGAGAGGTCTCAAACTGAGAACCTTGCTATTTCTTTTTTTTTTTTAAATTTAAAGACATTCCGATGAAGTCTCCTACTTGGTATGCATGTCTTGGTTTGCTTTTACATGCACTTTTAATTGTTTATTATGACTCAAGGTCATAAAAACAAAAAAATCTGAGTTTCTCTGGATGATGATGATGATGATGATGATGATGATGATGATGATGTTGGAAGGGACCTTGGAGGTCATCTAGTCCAACCCCCTGCTCAGGTAAGAAACCCTACACCATTTCGGACAAATGGCTGTCCAGTCTCTTCTTAAAAACTTCCAGTATTGGAGCATTCACCGCTTCTGGAGGCAGGTTGTTCCACTGGTTAATTGTTCTAACTGTCAGGAAGTTTCTCCTTAGTTCTAGGTTGCTTCTCTCCTTGATCAGTTTCCATCATTGCTTCTTGTCCTGCCTTCAGGCGCTTTGGAAAATAGCTTGACTCCCTCTTCTTTGGGGCAGCCTCTGAGATATTGGAAGACTGCTATCATATCCTCCCTCGTCCTTCTCTTCGTTAAACTAGACATACCCAATTCCTGAAACCGTTCAGGATGGATTTCAGGATGGCCAGATTATTAGCAATATATCTAAAACAGGAAGACGTTTTGTCCAATCAAACCCAAAGGAAAAAGAAAGTATACAAGCTGATGGAGTAGAGAACAGGAAAGTTAAATATTTATAGGACATTAAGTTTATAAACTCCCAGTTCTGCAGGCTATCCTAGAAATAAATGAATGAATGAATGAATGAATGAATGAATCTTCATTGTTTCCCTAAAAATTGGTAAGGATAGGACCTGGAAATCCTAACTAGCAAGACATTCCTTTAACTTTGAAGCTACCACAGAAAAGGCCCTGTCCGTCATCTAACTATAGGGGATAAAGAAGTCCTGTTGACTTTAAAAGGTTCCAAGCCATTTAACAATTTAAAGATAAGAATTAACGGGTTGAATTGGGTTTCAGAATCAATGGATAAAGGAAGCCACATATTTTTGGTCAAGATCTCTTCTCCATCATTCCACAGTGCACGGAATCAAGTGAAGGGGACCGCAGATTACGATACAAAGGTAAGAAAAAAGAAGCAGGCGCATTCCAGTCAATAGAAGATGCAATTATTAAAAGATGTGGTAGGTTCTCATTCACTGATTATGCTCAAGCAGAGAAGAGACAGCCATCTGTCAGAGCTCTGTAATTTGTATTTTTGTGCCAAATAGGGATTGGGATAAGATAGCCTAAATGGCCCCTTTCAGCTCTCAGAGGCTAGACAGCCATCTGTCATGGATGCTCTAATTTTTATTCCAGTACTGCACAGGAAGTTGAACTACGATTTGATTATAATTCCCCTGTTTCACTTTCAACCAAAGATGACAGTTTTAGGTTACTGCTGCTTCACCCCCCTCTGAAAAACTATTGTATTTCTCTACCTACAACTATGTAATCTCAGGGGCTGTCACAAAGAAGAGGGAGTCAAGCTGTTCTCCAAAGCGCCTGAAGGCAGGACAAGAAGCAACGAATGGAAACTAATCAAGGAGAGAAGCAACCTAGAACTAAGGAGAAATTTCCTGACAGTAAGAACAATTAACCAGTGGAACAACCTGCCTCCAGAAGCGGTGAATGCTCCAACATTGGAAGTTTTTAAGAAGAGACTGGACAGCCATTTGTCTGAAGTGGTATAGAGTTTCCTGCCTGAGCAAGGGGTTCGACTAGATGACCTTCAAGGTCCCTTCCAACATCATCATCATCATCACCATTATTATTATTGTTGTTGTTGTTGTTATTATTATTATTATTATTATTATTTAAGAATTGTGGGAGGCTTCCTTGGTCATTCTTAAAGAGTTTCCATAATAAATTAGATCCACTGTCTAGCTATGACCAATCTTCAGAGGCAGCCCCACAAATAACACCTTGCAATATACCAGCCCGATTCTTACTAGGATATGGATAAATGTGGAAAGATTGGGGTACCACTTGTTTAGACCTCTACAAAATAGAGGTAGGTTTTATACACTGGTGCTTAAAAAATTGTGAACCTTTTGGAATGTTCAGTATTTTTCCAAAAATATGACCTAAACGGAATCAGTTCTTCACACAAGTCCTAAAACTCGATAGAAAGAACCCCATTAAACAATTAAGTCAAAACATTACACTAGTTCGGGAGTAGGCAACCTTGGCTCTTTTATGACTCGTGGACTTCAACTCCCAGAATTCCTGAGCTAGCATGGCTCAGCTTGGAAACCTCTCCCTTTCCCCTCAGCATGGCTGGCTCAGGAATTCTGGGAGTTGAAGTCCACGAGTCATAAAAGAGCCAAGGTTGCCTACCCCTGCACTAGTTCATCGATCTATTGAGGGGAAACGATCCGTAGTTATATATTGTGTGCCCTCTTAATTATTGGAAATCTTCAGTTGCAACTGGTATTTGTATTTATTTTTTATTTATTTGGAAAATTTATATTGCCTTCTACTCCCGCATGGCGACTCAAGGCGGCTTACAGGAAATAAAAACACAATATAAAAGAAATAAAAATAATAAAAAAATAAATAAAATAAAATAATCACCCCCCACACCCCGCACCCTGGTGACAATGCACATTCATACCAGGTAGTTCAGTGTTTCTCAACCTTGACAATTTTAAGGCATGTGGACTTCAACTCCCAGAATTCCACAGCCAGCAATGCTGGCTGTGGAATTCTGGGAGTTGAAGTCCACATGCCTTAAAATTGTCAAGGTTGAGAAACACTGAGCTAGTTAATGGGCTCCATCCTGTTATGGGTTCCCCAGGTCCGCTGCCAGAACCTTCAGGGTCTTCAGGGCCTTACGAAAGAGTGTCAGAGTGGGGGCCAGTCTAATTTCTGGAGGGATGATGTTCCAGGGGGAGGGAGCCACCACGGAGAAGTCCCTTCTTCTGAGCCCCGCCCAATGTATCTCTTTAGGGGACGGGACCCTCAACATTCCTTGCCTCCACTTTCTAGTGGTTGGGGTGGATGTGACTGGCAAGAGACGGTCCCTCAGATAACTCGGTCCCAAGCCATGAAGGGCTTTAAAAGTGACCACCGACACCTTGAATTATGAACTTCCTGCTTCAGGTCTTTAAACATACGTTTAAATTAGATGAAAATGAGTATTTTGGGAGCAGTAGACATTTTTTAATGGAACGGTCAATACAATAATAGACCAGGTCATGCATCCTAAATAATGCGGATGAAGCAAATAAATGTATGTTAGATTTGCTTGACATTGCCACTGCTGGGAAGAATTTCTCTGTTAAAAATGAATGTTTTTTCTTTCAGACAATACCTG
>NW_015386168.1:44806-100879 GCF_001527695.2 Protobothrops mucrosquamatus | reverse complement strand
CTGCATGGAAAGACAGCTTGCTCCCCACTCTTTGAAGAGCATCTGATTGGGCAAGACTGGGTTACAATGTCAGGATGTCCCTCAGGAAAGCCACATTTCCAATCTCATCCCAACGTGTGTTCAGGCCAATCTCCTCTCCCTCATTCCTCCCTCCCTCTCTCCATGTAACCTAGAGAGAAAGGATGGAATAAATAATAAACAAACATGTTGCTAGCAGCTGTGGCCAAGAATGCTGGCAACTTGATAGCAACTGTTATTATTTTCTAAAAGCCGACTGACTCCCAAATAATCCATAGGCTCTCATGGCTGGTAACCTATACACACTTTTAAACCTAGGATGATGACACTTCAAGGAGTCTTATTTCTCACATTTCCAGGAATTTTACCAACTTCCTTAGTGGCATTTTTAAAAATTCTTGGCTGTAACACAGAGCTCAGTTACTTGATACCCATGATCTTTTTTGTGTGTAAAGGAAAGTAAAATGTGCAGTCGTGATGATCTGTTTGCTATAGGCACATCATTATGTCATTAGGAATCACCACCACCACCACCACCCACCTCACTGTGGTACTGATTCAACAAGCTAGTGTTCCTAAATCATGGTTTCTGCAGATTAAACAACACCTTGTTGAGCGCATAACTCCAGGGAATACAACTCTTCAAAATCTAACTCATCTCTTCTTTTTGTCTGCTTTAATCTGATAAGATCTGAGTATGGCTAGCTGGGGAATTCTGGGAATTGAAGTACGCCCATCTTCAAGTTGCCAAGTTTGAAAAATGCTGCTTTAACCTTTCTTACAAGACTCTGTAGGGGCTCCTTCCAAGTGGAAAGCTTGCAAAAATAGTTCCTCATTTATGGTTTTCTGCAAAGCAGTAAAGTCCTGGCTGCTTCGAATGGCCCATGGGAATTGGTTCTAACACAAAGATGTAAGATGGCGTTTATGATACTTATATGCTGTTCATTTTTAAAATATTCCTGTGTTTTATTATGCACGTTCCAAATCACCTAGAGTCAAAGGTATGCATTTCATAAATAAATAAGTACAAACATTTGTATGCTGCTGTTCCTAAAACATCAGAGACCCAACAATGACTCTCAAGTTGCTGGCTTAAAAACAGACGCTCTGGAGCACCTAGATGGAGCTGTGGCCTTTGGCTCAGTTTCAAAAGACCCCAGAGGCTGCCTGTGTGCCTCTTACTTAAATACTGAGTTAATTTTATTCTAACAATGCACTCAATTATGAATAAAGCCCAAGGGTTGGCTTTGCACCTCATGCAAATCCATGAAAACAAAGCAAATTAAACCCAATCCAGTTTTACGTGAACGCTGCCACTGGATCTCTAGCTGTCCAGGTTAAGCTTTTGGGAAATGTCACCAAGAGGCAATTTAACTGCAGCAGATGCAAATGCAATAAATCCAGAAATAAATCCAGTCAAAGTAACCTAATAACATCTTGAACACCTTCTTATGTTGGTATTGGACAGAGGACACAAAAAAGGAAGACAACGTGAAAAAGTTTTATCAGAGATGGGGATGGAGACGGAAATGGATAAAAATTCCCTGTCCCACTTCTATGCTCTTCCATTGCTACCTTCAACCTGATCCACTCTGGCTTGAGATCTCCCAGCAGATGGCAACTGTCAAGAGGAAAAAAATTGCCCAATGCCCAATAGTTGACAGGTTTCCTACTTTCAGAGAATCTTTTCACATGTAATTATCCTCTATAAATTTAAACATGCTCTCTCTAAGGAATGCCCTATATGTTGTAGAGAGTTCTGCAAGAGTCTTAAGTGCGACCCAGCCTCAAATCAGGGACTTGAAGGATGAGAATACAGTCCTGTATAGCTGCAAATTCCAAGTGAAGATTAAGGGTGGGAGCAAGCTGTTTTTCCGTGCAGGTAGTCCACTACAAATTCTGGGACAGTCTTGATAGCACAGCTTGAAAGCCACCACTATAGTTTGCTTTGCACATATATTACTGAAAAGTTATAATGGAATTGACAGATTTTGAGCCTCCTCTATTTTCATGCTTTGTAAAAATTGATCTATGCCACTGAAGTAGGCAGAATTCAGATCTGGCTTTTCCTTAGCTGGTTGTCAACCTAAGCTTAAGATCTAACTTAACAATGATGTGTGGACGGCAAGGATAAAGTTAACCTCTTATTGCCACAGATTGCTGCACATCCACCATAATAATCAGCAGTGCCCCAATTATCATCTTTTAGAGATGTCTTCTTGTTATTCCTGGATTGACACCTCCCCCCCACATTCTCTGTTATTTTTCTTCTGATCTATTATAAGGGTACTAATAAACTGGTATCGAGAATATATGGAGAATGTTACACTAGATGGTTTTGGACTTGTGTCAGGGTAAGACATTTGTCATTGTTTTGTAATTGTTTGTAATATTGCTGAAGAGTAGTTCTGATGCACTTCTTGTAAGCATGCTAGAAAGCTGGGTAAGTAGATCAATTCTTGTTCAGGTTGAAACTAAAGAGCTAAAACTAAGCTAAAGGATTGCGGAACAGCTTTTGCACTTCTCCCTCTCTCCCTCCAAATTAGTTATCCTTTTAGTGGGGAAGAACTTTATGTTGGCTTCCACAATATGGCCAAGTGTTTAGTATCACAAGTGAGTTATTCAATGAAAGTGTTACTCACAGTATAAAGTCCTTTTAAAATCAAGCTGAACTGAATTTTTTCTTCAAACATCAATGTAAACGGTTGCATTACGTTTATCCTCTGAATTAATTAAATGATAGTTTATGGGTTTTTCCAATCTTCATCTTTGCCAATGATCTCCAGAATAAAATGGAAACACGTCCAGCGAACAAATGCATGTAAGGTGAAGTAAGTTGTAACAAAAGGCCCACGAACACAGAGGCCCAAAATATTGCTTCACCATAAACCCTTCCACGTGCAGATTCCCTTATGGCTTCCAATAAATAAGACAATCTATGAAGGAGTAATTTAAGCTCTGGCCCTTTTAGGAGATGGGTGATGTCATTTGACTTTTATATGTGTCTGAGCAATCCAATCCATGTAAATGCACTTAAGTGCAGAAGGTCTGGCCTAAAGTTATGACAGTGGGAATAAAGAACAAAAACAAAGGCAGCAAGCAGACTTCAGCCCTCATAAATTTTGGCCTTGCAATTACAAGATGACTTATAATAGACCTTTATCTGAAGAACATGGCCTCATATGGTGCCTTCCTCTAGCCCACAGGGCTATATATTTAAACTTTGTTTAGAGTAAGGAAAGGCTCTGGACTGTATTCTTCTTGCAGCTGACACTCAGTAATCATTTCGATTATCAAAATGCTAATTTATTCACAAGCGACTGGCAAGCACAAGCACAATATGTTTGGTTTTCTGAGCAATATTCTCAGATGTTAGTATATTCCATTGCAAAAAAAGGTCACAGCTCAGCTGTCCAACTCGATAGTTATAAACCATTTTTACTTAAAAACAAGCTGTACTATGTTGTATTTGCCTTCCAGCTGGATTCTGCCTTGTAATGAGATTCTCCCTTCTGCACTTTACGAGGGTTGGAGAACTCATATTTGAGGTATCTTGGAGATAACAGGTGGAGAACATCTTTCATCTGACATTTGAAATCATTGGCAAGGGCTTACTTCAAAGTTAATGTGTTATGGCCATATCTACAACCATAGAAATATCAGTGTCCTGATTAAATCCAAACCCAATGGTTAAGAATAGAGGGACACTATCAGGGATATTAGACAGATGCCTTCAAGCAGGTGAGAACTTTGAGCTGTTTTAAGTAGTGGAAGAAGTCAAGGAGAGACTAATGAAGAGCGATACACAGAAGGAGGTGCTCAACTTTATGGGAAATTGTGCCATTCCCAAGAAGTGTGAGGTAATGGTATGTGGGAATGACTTTGGGATACAGGATGAAGCACCACAGATTAAACAACTGTCCAACAAGTTGTAGCTGAGTCTGCAGAAGGAAGGGGTGGTGGCAAACATCTCAGGAGGGACCCTCCCTATTGTCTTGGATTGTAAAGGTGAGAGGTGAGAAATATACGGTAGTTTTAGACTTGCATGATTCTGTTAATAATGTAACCTTACAATAAAGTTCTTATCCGGACTACTGTGGTTCTCAAGACTGTTGTTCTTTTATGTAATATTTCAAGTCCCTATTAAGTTTGAAGAAACTGGGTTGTTTGATAATCCCCTTGTACGAAATGTAAGCCTATACTTAGTAAAAGAAGCACTCGGTTTTATTAATAATTGAGATATCTTTATTAAGCACAGAGAACACAAGGAACATTACACGGGTTTTATCAAAACTGTACAACTTATCAAATGCACAAAGGAGTGTTTTGTTTTTCCTGGAGTGGGGAATGAACCAGGCACATACACAAATGGGATGTCAGACTGGCCACAGGGATTAAAAAGGCATATTTTCCAGACTCGTTGGCTTAAAAAAAAAACCCAGGTTTTTTTTTCTTTTCTGTTTTTTTTTTTAAAGGTTAAAGTATTTGCGTTTGGAAATGGTCGACTCTAAACCGTGAATCAGTCACTTCATGAGCACCCCAGGTTGGACAAACAAAACAGAACAATTGCCTCATTAAAAATACTCTCCTCGCACAAGGTGCAAACCAGCCTGGGCCCACCACTGTTTATCGTCCCTTTATTCTAATGAGCTTGGCAGGCCGGGACCCCCAAGGCCCCTTTGAAATGGGAGGGGGCATTCATCAGCAGCAGGGCCCGCTGGATTGCACTTACAATCAGCAAGAGTTTTCTTTTGAAGCCTGAGGTAGATCTACATCATAGAAAAGACAAGGACACACACAGACAGACAGAGACCATTAAGGGGCGGATAGGGAGAACATACAACCTTCTTTTGAAAAAATAAAATAAAATCTGCAGACTGCAGTGACAGTTCTACACAATGCATGGCATGGTGACAGTCAGCTTAACAGCTGCCCAATGTGAAAATATTTGAACAGGCGAGAGCTTTGATTAGGCAGGTATATCAACAAAACAAGCAAAACAGAGTGAAGTTTATACATTTGCCAAAATAAAGTTTACAACGCGCAGTCCTTTTTTTTCGTCTTATCTTATTTTAGTAGTTCCACTATTGGCAAGCTTTATAAAAATACGATTGGATGATAAGGCAAGCAAATATTTATAAGTATATCTGGATCAGAAAGCCCGCAATATAGGAAATATGATACTTAAGTTAAAAAAAAAAAGATAAGGAGTGATTTTTTGCCTTCACTCTTCAGGACAGAGGTCGCTTGGGGCGATACTTTTATTGGAGGCATCAGAAGAATTTTGTCAAATTGTGAATAAGGATAATATTTTCAAGCTAACTGACAAATTTTGAATTAACACAAGGTTGGGCTAAGAAATTCAGGGGTAGGCAACCTTGGCTCTTTTATGACTCGTGGACTTGGCTGGCTCAGGAATTCTGGGAGTTGAAGTCCACGAGTCATAAAAGAGCCAAGGTTGCCTACCCTGGGGCTAGGTTATAACAACTTTTTTAAAAAAGAAACCTAAAATATTGTATTTATTTTTAAGAACAGATATATAGTGTATTCGTGTGTGTGTATGTGTTGTCTGTTTAGCCTAGCCATGATACTGGCAAATTGGTATACATATTAATCAAGTTTAAAAAGTTGAAATCAACAAGGGAGGCTTGTTAAAAAGGATCAATTTGGTCTCTGCCAAAAGCAGTCTCCAAACACATATTACAAGGATTATAACTGATTATTCACAATAGTTCTGACAAAATCCCTGCAAAATGCCATACCATAGATATTTAAAACCAAGTTTTAAAAATGTGTTAGTGTGGCAAAATATATTCACAAGTAGCACTGCTATGCAACATTAAATAGTATACAAGAACCACATCATAAAAAAAACAAACTTTTAGTAAATAATGGCATGATAATGCAAAGCTTATATCTATAGGAAAAAAAAACAGACTTCAATGAGTATGAAAAAAAATCTCTTGCTTGTGGTACAGTTATCTGCTAAAAACATTCTTTCTTATTTGGTGTCTGGTTTATAATAGTAGTTGCTCCCTTCTTCAATATTACTACTATCAGGACTTCTATAATTCAATTGAAATATACAACAATTCACCATATTAAATCATCTATTACAGCCCTCCTCCAATTGATTCTCTCCAGGTGGAATTACAACTCCCAGAGTTCCCAGTCAACACACCCAGACTGGTTCAATATGCTAGAAAACATTCAAGCACATCTGAAGGACTGAAGATTGAGAAAGGAGCTTCACTGTCCAATCAACAATATAAGAATTTTCTATTATTAACAAAGGGCAAACAATAAAGTCAATATATAATAAAACTGAGCTTTCTGTAGTATGTTTAAGTGCAGCAAGGTTGCTCTGTTTATTCTATTTTAATCTTTTATATAGGTCCAGGAAAATGTAACTTCTCTGCTTGTAAAAATGGAATTAATTTGTATATCAGGAACTATAAAGCTACTTTTCAGAGTAGTTTTCAATAGAAATATTCATAATGCAGCATCTTTCGGGGGGAAAACACACACACTTAAGCATTTTACACAAAATGTTTAACCTTTTACTCCAGGAATCAAATTTATAATAATTCTATACTTCTACTTTTTTTTTAAATCTAAAGAATCAAAAACAGGGGAAATAACTCTTAGATAAAGCCACACAATTCACAGTAACCAAACTTACCCATCTTATATAAAGCCATTTAGATTTAAATATATGTATTTTTAATATATACTTATATTTTATGCTCACATTTAATATAATAGAGCTATGATTGATTTAAAGACTCTAGTCTTCTCTGAAGACATTTTAAAGGTTTTCATACACAGAATATGATTGCATAATACATTCAGCTGAAGGTTAGGCAAAGAGCATTCTTTTTAAATACACAGGTAGCATCCTGGCTGCCTGGAACCCTCCCACCAATCCAGTCCTGCAAACACTTAAGTGTGACAGCAATTGTTTTGTCGGGTTTCTTTTAAATACATTCCAAATCTGCCAAAATCCCCCAATTTGATCACTTCTGCACCAGAATTTTATTTTAGATTCATTTTAATCTGTCTTTAAAAAAAATTGCATCTTGGATTTCAAATATGAGTAGTAGTCCTGAGTATTTTTTTAAAAAAAAACAAAAACAAAATAGGCTCTACACTTTGTACCACCATTTGTATCTTACCTATGCAGGAAGCTAAATACGAGGTTGCATGAAATGCAACCCAAAAAGTGGTCCTCTACTGGGTACCAACTTTGGAATATGCTCCTGGAGCTGAACATTAAATAAAATTGATAATAGAAAATGTTGACCATCCGTTAGGTGAGAACGTTCTACTCTAGGGGGGCAAGAAGCTATACTTACTTCTGGCTCAGAGTTGAACTGTGGGGTCCTTGATGCTCTCTGAGCTTGATATACCTCCTTAATCTGTTTTTGAGCTGCTATTAAAAAAAAATGGGATCAGAACTGACTGCTTCTAATTGGACTTTTTGCAGTCAGCTTGCAATTCTTTTGTTTCACAGAAGTAATTTTAATGGAATGGAGAGGTGGGTGTGTAAACCCCAGCTTTTTTTGGACTCTACTGTGAGCAAAAGCCAGCCAGGTATTGTGCACTTAGGCATTCTTGACCTCCTCTGAAATCCTTGCACAGTTTCACACAAATTAGCTGAGGAATCCTTTCCAAATAGAGACCGTTACTAATCTACCCGTGTTTCCCCGAAAGTAAGTCCTACCCTGAAAATAAGTCCTAGCTTGATTTTTGGGAGTGGGCCTAATATAAACCCCGCCCCCCAAATAAGCCCTAGTTTTGGGGCGAGGCGCACACCTGAAAATCAAGCTAGGGCAGGGGTGGAGCTTACCATTGCAGCCAGGCCTCCCGTGGATTGACACTTGCCTCGCTGGCCCACATCTTCTGCGGCTAAAGGAACAGCTTCATTCTGCAGCTGAGAATGGAGCTCGGCCCTGCATTTCGCAGTTAGAGGCCTTTCCGGAAGGCCTGTGCAGCCGAGAACCGAGCTATGGATTCAATCCGTAGATCGGTTCTCAGCTGCAGAGGCCTTCTGGAAAAGCCTCTGACTGCAAAATGCAGGCCGGAGCTCCATTCTCAGCTGCGGAATGAAGCTGCTCCTTTGGCTGCAGAAGAAGTGGGCCGGCTGGGTGGGGCTGTTGGTGTTGCTGCAGCTGCGAGGTGAGTGGAAAAGATTCCCCCCCCCCTTGCAAAAAATAAGCCCTGGTGCCTCTTTTGGAGGGAAAAAAAAATAAGACCCGGTCTTATTTTGGGAAAAACATGGTGTATAGCTCCTGCAAATCTCTAGGGGGGACATGAAACAAACAACAAACTAAGATTGGAAGCAGGTAGTCCTCCCTTACTGATGGCCTCATTTAACAACCATTCAAAGTTACAACAGTGTTAAAAAATTGATGTGTGACCAATCCTTGTGTTTACAACATGATCACCATTCAGGTGTTTTGCAAACAGTGTGCCTTTACAACTGTTGCAGTGTCCTGCAGTCACATGTTCGCCATTTGCATGCTTCACAACTGGCTTGCAACAGTCCAGTAGAGAAGGGGTAGTAAAATCATAAGTTGTGGTCACATGATGTCTCGCTTAATGACTGTAGCACCTAGCAAAGGAGTCCCAATGGTGGCTGTTAAGCGAGGAATACCTATATTTTGGAATGGCCAAAATCTCAGGAAATCAGCTCATCTCACAAGATTTTCGTTTCCTTGTCCGAAATCTCATAAAATTTTAGATGGGATTATCACTATTGCACAATATTTTTTACATTTTTAAAGCTTTTGGTGCGGGCAGTGATAATAATGACAACAACAAACTGGTTCACATAGAAAATCAATAATCTTAACAGTTTGTGTTGAAGGGGGAGGTGTTTATAGGACTGTTCGACACATATTTAAATACCTCAGTTAAGATAATCTTTATGTGGCATATTCATCTTGGTTCCAATTATCTACCAATATGACTATACAAACTGAATGTATGTCATCTAAGCTTAAATGGGCACAATTTCTGATTCCCTTGCAACTGACCAGTAAGTTGCTCTAGTAAACACTCAGATCCAGAAATATGAAAAAAAAATACTAACATCTGAAGTTATCAGAATAATACTTACGATAATCTGCAAAGGAACAACTGTGCTTATTTTGTTTTCAGTTCTCAAAATGATAACATAATATTTTTACGATTTCATGCCACTTCAAGTGTTACTTTGATATATTTCCAAATGTGAAACTGAGATGAGTTGGAATCAAAACATAAGAAAGCTTTTTTACAGAAGGCATCTGATTGCTATCTATGCTACATGTCATAAACAATAGCATGATTCAATAGTTGTCTCCACTGAGCAATAAACAAATGGAAAAAAAGTCACATGATAGAAAACTGGATCCACAATACTTGACCCTAGTGTTTTTCAATAATCCAAAGGGGAGGGGGAAAAAAACCCTAACTATTTTTAAAGCAGAGCATTCTCATGGGGCACAGAACTGAATCTGAATATTAGTTTATACTTTTAAAAGTCAGCAATGTATACTTAATGGGTCATGTTAAGCATTGCCATATGTATTCTACAAACATCTCCAGATACTGTACTTAAGGTCACGAATCCAATCAAAATGAACGCCTTACAATAAATGACTCTGAAAATAACGTAAAAAATGTATCAGGGAACCATTTTAGTTTTCGTAGTCTTTCTTCCTTTGGTGAAGCATATTCAGGCATGTCTAAGTTCAAAATTGGCCAATGAATTAACCCCATCCTGAACTTCCAAGTGCAATCGTAATACAACCCACCCATCCCCTTCCAGAATATAGCTTCATGGATGTATCACTGGGCATGGCCTTTACAGGAAAAGCAAGATTTCCCTATTTTGTCAATTGTCAAAAGACAATTCTGCAAATTCACTCAGTGGAAATGCATCTACGAAGCAACGTCTAACACAGCAGTGAGTAGGGAGGCTGTTACATCTGCAAGCACATGTTACATCAGGGGTCTTGAAACTTGGCCCTTTTAATGACTTGTGGACTTCAACTCCCAGAATTCCTCAGCCAGGCATGCCTGGCTGAGGAATTCTGGGAGTTGAAGTCCACAAGTCATAAAAGGGCCAAGTTTCAAGACCCTTGTGTTACATCAATGGTCTCCAACCTTTTTGGCACCAGGGACCAGTTTCGTGGAGGACAATCTTTCCACAGACCGGGACTGGGGGAGGAGCTTGCAACCTAGATCCCGCACATGCGCAGTTTAGAGAAGGGTTTTGCGCTCCTATGAGAATCTAATGCCTGATGATCTGAGGTGGAGCTGAGGCCATGATGCCATAGTACTGAGGAGCAGCTGCAAATACAGATGAAGCTTTGCACACTCATCTCCAGCTGTACAGCCCAGTTCCTAACAGGCCGCGGACTGGTACCAGTCCATGGCCCGGGGCTTGAGGACCCCTGCCTTTCACGAAGCAATGCTGTGAGACAGGACTACGTGACGGCTTAATGCAAATTGCCACAAGACAAAAGAGCAGGTGAAAAGCATGCAGTATACGAAGAGTATCTTGTAGAGAAATCTTAGCTTACAAGGGTGAGACTTAGCCGCTCCATCCTGAAAAAAAAAAAAAGGTAGTTCCCAGTAAGGGAGGGGGGGAAATGGAGCAACCCTGAAAACTACCCTAAGTATTCAAGCAAGCTTTTTGGATATATGAGAAGGCAGGATAAGTAATTACAAATACCTAACCAACATGTATTTTTAGCCCCTGTATGCTGCTTTCATTTCAAAAGCTTCAGGGGATATAAATCCCCTTAAATGGAGAACAGCACAACCAGGGCCAAAAGGCTTCCCGAAGTCAAGCTCAACAATTACACAGTGACACAGCTACGGTGACCTGCGATGTGTATCGGAGGAAATCAGTTTCAAATGTGGCATTTGAAACCTTTGTGCCTTTGTGCCCAGTGGGGTGGGGTGGGGGGGAGCGAGGGAGGTTAAGAAAAAAAAAACCAAACCCCTTCCCCAGCTTATGAGACTGAAATCCCTTTGGCGTCTCCTACACGTTTGCAAAACTCAGCCCTGGGATTCTCTGGAGACAAAGCAGCATTTACAGGGGGCGGGGGAACGTTGTGTTTCACATTGAGAACGTGTGGACCTCTGTACCCAGTCCACAGCTGCACAAAAAGAGTAGCTCCGTCATGTGTAGCCTTAGCATGCGGCGGGAGATTCGAGGACCACATTTATCTGGAAAAAGCCGAAAAAGAAGGAAGCGCCTTCTCATTTTTGCCCAAGAATCCAGACCAATGGAAGCAAAAGGCAACAAACAGCTGGGTGGTTGTGTTTTTTTTGAACCTCTGATCTCCGATGTTGCTGCATGCATTTCCATGCTGCCTCCTGTGTTAGGCCCTGCTGCTGCTGGAACAGGGGGTGCTTTGTGTGCTGCCGATGCTGTGGCCTGCACTGCTGTTTTCAGAAGGTGGTGGCGAAGTGGGAACCGGCTGTCTTCCTTCTGGTTCTCCTGGAGGAGAGGAAGAAATAAACAAAAAGCAAGCTCAGAGTTACTTCTACTGTCCTCACATTCTCCTGGCCACCCCGGGGAGGGGAGGGGAGGGAAGGAGGGTCTTCAATTCTCTATTATTTAAGATGAGATAAGATGAGATGAAGTGGGATGGGATGAGATAAGATGTAAGATAAGATAAAATGATAAGCTAAGCTAAGCTAAATAGATAAAAGAACCTTTATTGTCACTTTTTTTCTGTGAACAGACTGGCACAGATTAAAAATGAAATTCTGATGCCCGCTCTCAAAAGAATATACAAACATACATACATACATATACATACATGCACACATTTTATATATACATACATGTACATGTACACGTACATATACATATATAAATTTAGATTTTGCTGACAAAGAAATGGTTTACAGAAATGGTTTACCGCAGTAGCGACTTGAGCCTGCAAAACACTCCTAAATTGGGGCTGCGGGTGCATCATAAAAAAAACACTTAACACATATCTCCTCTCCGGGTCTCTCCCCTCCCGGATACAGCTGACAAAGTGAGAAAGAGCCTGTTGCCTAGAGGTCAACACAGCTGCCTAACGTGCAAGCAGCCCAGGTTCGAATCTCAGAAGGGTATGGCTGGCTGATGAGAGCTAAGTAGCTCGAAATAGCTATACCAGTCTCCCTTTAACTCTTTGTTAGCAATCCAAATTTAACATAAAAATGATTGTCACAGTAGCAACTCCTGCCTGGGGATAGCCCTAGATTGGGGCTGATACAGGCAAAAGATTTCTTCTATATATATCACAGTCCATTCAGCAAAGTATCTTTCCCCTTGTTCCAAGCAGCCAAACATTGACAGACTAAATTTCCCCCTTTTTATTTCCCCAGGGATTCTCTAATGAATGTAATTGACTGCCCCAAAGTGGGCAGTCCCCCCATTCAGTAGGATGCGCAATCTAAAAGGCATTCAATTCTGTAGGTCCTGGGGCCAAGTGTAGCCTTTTGCCCCCTTCTCTGCTTTCTTCCTTCCTGCACTGTTTAAAGAGAAAAACCCACCAATAACTCAGTTATTATTTGGGGAAATATTTGGGGGGGGGCGGGCGGGTGATATGTTTTTGGCAGCAGGAAGTAGAATTAAGGTTGATTTTTTTTTTCCAGTGTAACCAAAACAAACTTTGGACTTCATCCTGGGTTCAGTTCAAGCATCTCATTTGTGAGGTTACTTTTAGATATTCTTTCTTTGATCCCATAACTTTAGGTGCACAAAGCCTTTCCTGACATTGTGAACGCTATCTCTAGGTGAGAGAAATCCTTTTTTTTTCCTGAGATTTTTTTTCCTTTTTTTTGTAAAGCTTTCTTAGCTAAAACCAAAATAAAATCTGAGAACGTTTAGGAGAGAAAAGCCACAATTTCTATATATTCAAGTCCGCTGCTTTCATTCCCTTAATGGGGCCCCTCAAGCTTTCTGCCAGGAAAACGATCTGCAAAATGTAGAGCTGGCCGCATCCCCTGCTGCTGGGTCCTGTTACAGCGATGTTGTCACCCAGGCTACAAACCACCCTATTACACAGCGTTGTGCACCAACCTCAGCTTATCAGCTGCAATCTGTATATATTTTGCTCCAACTCAGTGTCCGTGAATACCTTTTCGTCTTTGGGGAAAGCGGCACATACAGCTGTCAATATCTGGATGGCAAAAAAAAAAACAACCGTCTCATGTTTTTCTCCCTCCCCTATTTCCTCTTTCTAGAAAACTTTCCACAGATGCATTTTTTCCCCTCTTTCAACTATGGGGTTATGCCCCCTTGTCTCAGTGGCACAGACCTCTGCTGGAATTTCAATCTTTCCTCCAGCATCTCCCCCTTTTGTAGAAAATAAATCCTTGATTTTTCTGTTCAACAGCCCTGTATTTTCCAATTGCTCACCTGTCACTCTTAAAATACATGTAGTACCTTAAAGCCTAAGAATAAGTTTGACTAGCCACTACTGCATGGAAAACTGAGTGCTGCAGTTGATTGGGTGACAGCCCAAATTTCACCCCTTCCTGATTCCATCGTACAACGTGCCATCGGGAGTTTGGGAGTCTTTAAAAATGTGAAGAAAGCAGATGAAATACGGGTAGTCCTCAACTTACAACAGTTCGTTTAGTGACCGTTCAAAGTTACAACTGCACTGAAAAAAGTAACTTTCAACCGTTTTTCACACTTAACGATCATTGCAGCATCCCCCAAAAGGCTTGGCAACTGACTCATATTTATGACAGTTGCCAGTGTCCCAGGGTCACGTGATCCCCTTTTGCGACTTTCTTACACACAAAGTCAATAGGGAAAGCCAGATTCACTTAACAACCACGTTGCAAACTTAGCAACTGCAGTGATTGACTTAACAGCTGTGGCAAGAAATGACGTAAAGTGGGACAAAATTCACTTAACAAATGTTTCAGCTTAGCAACAGAAATTTTGGGCTCAACTGTGGTCGTAAGTCGAGGACTACCTGTATGTCAGTTTATCAGTTGTGACAAACAATGAACCTTCAGACTTATTCAAGAGGATTTTTGCAAGCAACTATTCCTAGGAGTAAAGAGCAACAAAGATGATTAGGGGACTGGAGGCTATAAAGCATATAAGGAACGGTTGCTGGAATTGGGTATGTCTAGTTTAACGAAGAGAAGGACGAGGGGGGACATGATAGCAGCCTTCCAATATCTCAGGGGCTGCCACAAAGAAGAGGGAGTCAAGCTATTCTCCAAGGCGCCTGAAGGCAGGACAAGAAGCAATGGGTGGAAACTAAGCAAGGAGAGAAGCAACCTAGAATAAGGAGAAACTTCCTGACAGTTAGAACAATTAACCAGCGGAACAACCTGCCTCCAGAAGCGGTGAATGCTCCAACACTGGAAGTTTTTAAGAAGAGACTGGACAGCCATTTGTCAGGGGGTTGGACTAGATGACCTCCAAGGTCCCTTCCAACTTTATTTTTTAAAAAAAGGGCCCTGCAGCAAATTTCTGAGGACAAAAGCTGGCTGGAAAGGAAGATTGTTCCTGAAATGGGTTCTTATCACCGTTTCTCCAAACACTATTTAAAGTGGATGTTTTTGTAAATATCTCTATCCCAGCTATAGGCCATAAACAATCTTTAAGCCGCTTATAGTCATATGTATCTGAGTGCAACAGCATGTTCTTTATTATTCACACTGAAGAAGCCTGCCAATATGGCTTCTTTTCAAGGCGGTCTGTTTGCTTTTTCTACCCTCAGTACACTAAGTTCGCATACGCCAAACTCTTCCTTTTCTTCAGTCAGAACTTATTAAATGGAGTTTCTATTAAATCTAAGTTTCCCCCCAAATTATTGGGGGAGGGGAGGGAGAGCAGGTTGCATAATCTTGTTATTTGAAAGGAGAGATCTTCCGAGGTGCTTAACTAGGAAAAGTTACATACGTTTTGAAAACCGGCTTTCCTTTGAGTTCAGACTAATAAATAATAGACCGTTCTTGGCCCTTTGCATTCGCTGGATGGACTCGTCACGTACAAGGAAGGGGGTGGGAAGAGGGGATCTGCAAAGGAACGTGTTTTCTGTACCTATTTGTTGAGAGCTCCTTGGACATGAGTAAAAGTTTGACATCTGAAAGAGTTACTTGTATTCAAACTATGAATTGGAAAACTAATAAAAGTTCAGCCAGGTCTACTAGGTCACCGTTGAACAAATTGTTCAAACAAGGCTTATATGCTGTTCCCCCTCACCAACCAGGCAAGGAGGACTTAGGGAATTATGCCAAATTGCCTAATCCCTTCCTAGTATAAAGTTGCAGCCGGATAGGCCATAAACACATTCAAATGATCAAATATTATCTCAGGAAACCAGCTATGTAAGGTTCAAATACACACACAGCCCCATTCCCTTCTACTTGCTTCTCACTTAAATGCACAAATCCTGAGTGAACAAGTCACAATTAATCAGAATTTTCCATCAGGAAACCATGCTTAATAACTTCAGGTAAGACAGAATGTGGCATTATAGTTTACAATTGCTTTCCATATCCTGGTTTGTTTGGAAGCTACTAGTTGTAGTTTCTGATTTAGACAGAATTTGAAGTTGCTACTAGAGGCAACTTTCTCGCTTAGTGTGTAAGGTAGAATTAAGTAGGAGACAAGATCTGATTGCTCAAAACCGGACACTGCTTTTTCCAAACTAACTCTGATTCATAAATGATAGGAAACGGGATTCAGAGGTATCAAAGCCAAGTCGTATACTTTAGAAATAAATGAGGCATTTAAACAGGAAAGTAAGGTGATGTTTTCTTCCACACTTCTTTAATCTATGGCAGATGTTCCAAAACTGTGTTAAACGGACCTTCTCCTTCTCTTATTGTAATGCAAACACAACAGAACAAATTTCTTGACTGGAGTGCCTCTTTTTCTGTTGTACCAAAGCTCTCCTTCTTATGCTTTTAGGAAATATAGACTTTCCTTGCTAATCATTTCTTCCACAGAGGACCAGCAATTTCCCTCCACCCCACCCCCAATACACTATCCCCCATTTTTTTCTTCCTGCAGCGGGAACAAAGTGGATTACGATGGTACAGCAATGTAGATACAAAAGACAAAATGTGATTTGGAACATGTTTGGGCATGCGTGTTGCATCTGTGGAAAATGCCTTAAAGCAAAACATCTCTTTGTAAAATCTCACTTCATCTGCAAAAGATAAGCCACAAGAGCTCAGGAAAAGACCATGTTTAAAAATACTCCCATTTTGCTCTTTGAAGCCGTATCTCTGCAGAGCCCTAATGTGTACATTATGGGAGAGCACCAAAACGGCATCAAATTAAAATTAAAATCCCAATGAGCGATACAAGAGAGAAACATTGGAACGTGCTCTCTTTTTATCCAATGAATTGCATAAACGTTAGCATCAATACAGTCACTGATGGTGTGCCTCAGTTTTCAGTCATAAAGCAACATTCCTTTATGGTGATCTGAAGAAATTTCAACTCCTAAGAAACTTGTCCACTCATTTCTATACATTTGCATACAATTCTTTGTATTGGCTCGTATTCAACTTTATGTGTCAAAGCCAAAATTTTGTACTTCCATATATAATCACGGATAAAATCTTAGTATAGCAATCCCTTGGTTAATCACATCTAACCTTGCTTTTAAAACCAAGATCATGGCATCTGGCCCTCTCAATTCCTGGCAAATAGATGGGGAAGAAATGGAGGTAGTGACAGATTTTACCTTCCTGGGCTCCAAGATCACCACAGATGGGGACTGTAGCCAAGAAATTAAAAGACGCTTGCTCCTGGGGAGGAAAGCTATGGCAAATCTAGACAGCATACTAAAAAGCAGAGACATCACCCTGCCAACAAAAATACGTATAGTCAAGGCCATGGTTTTCCCAGTTGCAATGTATGGCTGTGAAAGTTGGACCATAAGAAAGGCTGAGCGCCAAGGAATTGAGGCCTTTGAACTATGGTGCTGGAGAAGACTCCTGCGAGTCCCCTGGACTGCAAGGCGATCAAACCGGTCAGTCCTAGAGGAGATCAACCCTGACTGCTCCTTAGAAGGCCAGATCCTGAAGTTGAAACTCAAGTACTTTGGTCACCTAATGAGAAGGAAGGACTCACTGGAGAAGAACCTAATGCTGGGAAAAATGGAGAGCAATAGAAGAAGGGGACGACAGAGAATGAGGTGGCTGGATGGAGTCACTGAAGCAGTAGGCGTGAGCTTAAATGGACTCCAGAAGATGGTAGAGGACAGGAAGGCCTGGAGGAACGTTGTCCATGCGGTCGCGATGGGTTGGACATGACTTCGCAACTAACAACAACAAGAAACCTTGCTTTTGTTTTCAAGAAAGCCAAAATCATCTTCTGAACACATACTGTACTCTTTCTTCTTTTTAGTGGATCGGTAATGTTTGTTTAGTTACTTGGGTTTCCTCTACTGACTTATACCCAACCACAACATGGATCTATCCTTATATTCTTCGCAATGCAACAAAGAAGCTATCTATGATTCTTTGAAAGAAAGTCTCAGCAAACTCAGCGAACCTTATTCCCAGATAAATGGCTACAGAATGGTTGCCTCAGTCTCTATTAAGACACGTTGATATGAATGCCAATTAACATATTTAAATGCTTTTCCATTTTCCATTCAGATGCAAGATACAAAATTCCACTCCTACTTACGACAGCTACATTTTTCTCTATCCTTTCAATGCAGTTCACGTATCTTAAAATGGCCAAGTTTGAAAAAACAACGCTATGGTCATTTAATGTGTTATATAAATATTCTCCACTCTTGAAACTCTTTTGTTCAAAAAGAAATCCTTTTAATGGCAAACTATTAATCAGGAGAGGCATCTATACCAATCCTTCAGGGGCTTTTATTTTTCAAGGCAAAGCAATGGCTAGTGAACAGGGTCAGTGTTCCAGATACACTGTGCAATTTGTGGGGAAAAATCCGACTCACCTGTGCGGGAATAGATAAACCATAAAGCTCCTGTTAGCAGCGCGCCTATCATAAAAGCTGCAAAGGCAATTCCCACAACTGTCAACGTGTCCAGGCCGTGTACAACAGCTGTGAAATTCAGAGATTAGAGAGAGAGAGAGAAAAAAAAATCAACACATTTGTAAAGCAGAATCAAAGATATTTTACTTGCATTCAGAAAGAGAAAGAAACAAAAAGTGATGGCAGTTTTCTTCCCCTAAATTGCATTTTGTAATCAGGACTCGACACCTTTTTGGGCTCACCAAATGTATCTCAAGCTCTTTTGGCCCCAAATAGGCTTGTTCGGTCCCTCCCTCTCTTTCTGGCCCAGATCAGCTTTGCTTTCTGCTATCTATCAGAGATGGTGAGAAGGAGACAGAACAGTACAGGTAATCCTCAACTTACAACCTCTCGTTGAGTGACTGTCTGAAGTTTCAACAGCATTGAAAAAAGTGAACTGTGATTGTTTTTCACACTTACGACTGTTGCAGCATCCCCCTAGTCACACGATCAAAATTGCTTAACAACTGGCTCATACTTGTGATGACTGCAGTGTCCCAGGGTCATGTGATCACCTTTTGAACCTTCTGACAAGCAAAGTCAATGGAGAAGTCAGAGTCACTTAACAGCTGTATTATTAACTTAACAACTGCAGGGATTCACTTAACGGCCGTGGCAGAAAAGGTCATAAAATGGGGCAAAACTCACTCAACAACTGTCTCGCTTATCAACAGAAATTTTGGGTTCAGCTGTGGTTGTAATTTGAGAACTTCCTGTAGATGTTCAATTCCTTCATGCTAATTCCGGCAAACTGCTGTCCATACAACAAGAGAAAACTGGGTTGAAAAAAGCTGGTATGGAGATTTGGGATCATGTCAATCCAAAGGAAAGTCTAAACCACACTATTTAATACATCTTTGGTTAGCATGGCCTGTTGTTTCACAAGAACAAAGCAGAGAAGCAGGATACAATTTTAAAATGTAGCTCTGTTATGAACAACTTCAGCCTGGTAGGTTTCCCGCTGGTTTCTGCTTGTTTTTAAGTTGGAAAGACCAAAATAACTTACTTCTCTAATTTTAGCCTCTTTAGTTTTCAAGTCACGCTTGTGCCTTTGAGGTAAGGCAGGATAAACTCATTCAAATAATTAAATAAGACCTCTGCCAATTCTGTTCCGTCTCCCCAATGTCTTCAGCATATTAAGTGGGGAGCGGAAAAGCTGTCAACCAAGCGGGAGTGCCAGCTTGAAAGTCAGCAAATACATAAATAGAAACAATTGTTTTTCACGTTTGGCAGCAGTTTTAATTACGGAAATCGGTTCCAGGCTGTAATATGGAGCCCGCTCTGGGAGAGGCAGGATAATCTGCGTGAGTGTACATCTGGTTCCTGAAAGCCTGGCTTTGAACATGTGCTGAGCAACAGTAGTCACTTCCAGCCCTTCCGAACTTTCACTCTTTTTACGCAAGGATAGCTACAGGGTGGAGCCTCATTAATTCTTACTGAGGTTCGGCTCCAGCTTATCAAGACAATAAGGACACTTTCTTTTGCCACTAATTTCACTGGAAGGCCATCCTAAGTCGGAGTGCTCTCTCTCTCTCTCTCTCTCTCTCTCTCTCTCTCTCTCTCTCTCTCTCTCTAAATGTGCAGGATTCTTTTTTAAATTCCCAGGATTCTTTTTTTTTTTTGCCATGTATCTCTATACATTTGACCTAGACTGTGATGTTTCTCTGTGTCATATATGTGTGTGTATGTGGGTATATGCATAATGGAATTTTTTTGAGAGCTGAATGCAACAAATTTTCATTTTAATGTATGCCGTTTAGTGTACATTTAAACTGACAATATTCTATTCCAGTGATGGCGAACCTTTTAGAGACTGAGTGCCCAAACTGCAACCCAAAACCCACGTATGCATCGTCGAGTGCCGGGTGGGTGTGGCCCATTGGGTGGGCGTGGCCCAATGGGTGTGGCTGCGGTGGTAATGGCAGACTGGGTGGGACTAAAAAGTTCAATCAATCAATTCCAACTTTGCAAGATCTTTTTTTTTTCCTGCAAGAAGTTGAAATTGACTGATTGAAGCTTTTTTTTTTTTTTGCACATGGCGGCGCAGGCCTAAAGCGAAAAGATTTTATAAAACCCAGCTGAAGGCCTAGGACTGGGGTGACGGCGCGTGTGCCCACAGAGAGGGCTCTGAGTGCCGCCTCTGGCACCCATGCCATAGGTTCGCCACCACTGTTCTACTCTACTCTACTCTACTCTACTCTACTCTACTCTACTCTACTCTACTCTACTCTACTCTACTCTATTCCCTCAGCTGACTGCTGACAATGACACCATCTTCTTCAACACCACAGTATTATGTATACAGGTAGTCCTTGACTTATAACCACAATTGGAACCAGAATTTCCATTGCTAAGCTAGGCTGTTGTTAAGTGAATTGCAGTGGATTTTATGAACTTTTTGCCATGGTTGTTAAGCAAATCACCATGGTTGTTAAGTGAATCCAGATTCCCCCATTGACTTTGCTTGTCTGAAACCAACTGAGAAGATTGCCAATCATGATAACATCACCCTGGGACCCTGCAACTGTCTAAATAATTGCCAGTTGTTAAGCACTCAAAATTTCGATCATGTGTCTGTGGGAAAGCTGTGCTGGTCGTAAGTGCAAGGACCAGTAGTAAGTCAATTTTTTCAGTGCCATTGTAACTTCGAATGGGCGCTAAATGAATGGTTGTAAGTTGTACTATTTATTTATTTTGATGTCATACAATTTCATTTCTACATGGCCTGTGCATGCCTTATTTGATTCTTTAAAAAAAGTATAGAGGGCTTGCTCAGGCAAAGTAGCAAGCAAAGATGGAGGCCATGGATCTAGCCATTGGTGAACCCAGTGGTGGGATTCGGCCGGTTCGCACCACTTCGGCAGAACCGGTAACTAATTTTTTGTTGCCCAGGCCCAGAATGGACTTCCGGAAGCGGCATCCACACAGAGAACCGGTTGTTCACCTATTTGAATCCCACCACTGGGTGAACCCTATTCACCAATCACCATAGTTTTATTAATTTAAATATTATTTATTTTATTTTATGGGTAATATTATGTAAATTTACTTCTACGGCTCAAGATGGAGAATTCTTGTTTTAAGCCCCTTTTCCAGAGCAAATATCTTGAGATTCAGAGTCAAATGGGAATTTGAACCTGAGGGCCTAGTGACTCTTTGGCAGTTTCCTCAGATAAGATTAGATTAGATTAGATTAGATAACCTTTATTGTCATTTTTTTCCTGTGGGCACAACACATGTTAAAAATGAAATCTAGTTGCTTGCTCTCAAGTGTACACATACATAACACACATTTAAACATACTATGTACAACATACGTATAGATGTACACATGGGCTTTCTCCTAAAAAAAACCCCGTTTCTCTGCATAACTCATACATTCAAAACCATTCTCAGTTCAGCTGAGAATGAAAGAGTGAAGAGAAGAGCAACAAAGATAATAAAAGAGGTTAAATCGTATGGTGAACGGCTAAGGGGCTAAGGCAGGGGTAGGCAACCTTGACTCTTTTATGACTGGTGGACTTCAACTCCAGAATTCCTGAGCCAGCCATGCTGGCTCAGGAATTCTGGTGGTTGAAGTCCACCAGTCATAAAAGAGCCAAGGTTGCCTACCCGTGGGCTAAGGGAACCAGGTATGGCTACCTAATGAAGAGAGGGCTTAAGGGTGACATAATAGCTATCTCCGGTACTTGAGGGGCTCTCACAGAGAAGAGAGGGTGAACTT
Source organism: Protobothrops mucrosquamatus (assembly GCF_001527695.2). NCBI lineage: Eukaryota > Metazoa > Chordata > Lepidosauria > Squamata > Viperidae > Protobothrops > Protobothrops mucrosquamatus. The sequence continues at coordinate 79,105 of NW_015386168.1, read as the reverse complement.
ATTCTCCAAAGCACCTGAGGGCAGCACAAGAAGCAATGGGTGGAAACTCATCAAGGAGAGATCCTGACAGAGAGAACGATTAATCAGTGGAACAGCTTGCCTCCTGGAGTTGTGGGTGCTATATCACTGGAGGTTTTTAAGAAAGGATTGGACAATCATTTGTCCTGGATGGTATAAGGCAGGGGTAGGCAACCTTGGCTTTTTTATGACTCGTGGACTTCAACTCCCAGAATTCCTGATCTAGCCATGCTGGCTCAGGAATTCTGGGAGTTGAAGTCCATGAGTCATAAAAGAGCCAAGGTTGTCTACCCCTGGTATAAGGATTCCTGCCTTGGATAGGTGATTGAACCAGAAGACCTCCAGGGCCTTCCAACCCTGTGATTCTACTCTATTCTGTTGTGTTCTGTTCTGCTCTGCTCTGTTCATTTCCTAGATGTAGTTCTTTTAAAAAAAGTTGAACTATATATACTTACATGGTGATCCTTCAGAAGGATTCAAGTGGGAGGATTTATCTGCCAAAAAAAAAAAGGAAAGAAAATTTTATACACATTAGAAATTCTTAAGTTGAATCTGTAACCTAGTAAGAAATCCAGTTAAACTGACGAAATCTGAGTGAGAACACGAAGAAGAGGAACGAAAATCCCGTCTATCTCATTAACTGTCTTTGGTGAAATAATCTCGAAAAACGCAAGCAACCAAAGTTACCAGCTGCTGTCCAATTATTGCCAAATAACAAGTATTGGCTTTTTCTGTAAAGAATTTGATTTCACCCTTGAGGTAATGGTAAAATAGATACGGTTATCCCAAAGACTAAATAAGTAAGAATAAGTTGGAGACATGTAAATCCAAGGCACTGAAAGAATACAGAGGCAAACTTATTTTACTCCCAAAATAGTTTGCATAAAACAGTTTCTCCCAGTCGAGAGACCTTTCAGAAATGTGGATTTCAAAACCCAGAATTCCCTCAGTCAGTGCTGAGAGATGAAGCCCACAGATTCTGACTCTGATTGCAGAAGACAGGCGTGTGACATCTACCTAGGTTTTAACCGTCACCAGTTTACCAAAACCATGATTAATATTCATATCTTAATATATATTTTATGTATGTATGTATGTATGTATGTATGTATGTATGTATGTATGTACAATCTTCCTTTTCCTGTGTTGCTTTCCACAGTCTTGGAAAGCAAATGAGTGGCACCAGAGTAACAGAAAATGCAAACTAACTAATAAAAGAAAACCATATAGTAGCCACAAGTCAAACATTTCTAAATAAGTTTCTCATTTCACAAGGACTGAATTCCAGTGATGGCGAATCTTTTAGAGACTGAGTGCCCAAACTGCAACCCAAAACCCACTTATGTATCGTCGGGTGCTGGGTGGGTGTGGCCAATTGGGTAGGTGTGGCCAATTGGGTGAACGTGGCCAATTGGGTGAGTGTGGCCCATTGAGTGGGCGTGGCTGCGGTAGTAACGGCAGACTGGATGAGACTAAAAAGTTCAATCAATCAATTCCAACTTTGCAAGTTCTTTTTTTTTTCCATGAGAAGTTGAAATTGACTGATTGATTGAACCTTTTTTTTAGGTGGAGGCCTAAAGCGAAAAGGTTTTATAAAACCCAGCTGAAGGCCTAGGACTGGGGTGACGGCATGCGTGCCCACAGAGAGGGCTCTGCGTGCCACCTGTGGCACGCGTGCCATAGGTTCACTACCACAGCTCTATAGCAATGGCGTCCTCTACATAACCCAACTTTGCAACATTAAAAAAAAATCTGGAAGGATTTGTTTTCTCTTAAACATGCAACTATATTATCCTTGATCACCATTAATGGGAGTCACGTGTGTAACGCGTGGAGAGAAAAGCGAATTGTGGAACTGAACATTCTGTTCTGATTCTGTATCTATGGCATCTCCAAGTTTCTTTATTTGGCTTCTAATGCAGATCTATCAGGAACGGATCCAATAATATATTTGTAACAATGCACACAACAAATGGCCTGTTTTGCATCAAAATCTGTGATAACAAGAGATGCAACTCTTATTTAGTTGCTGTCATTTCTAACCCTTACAAATTTGCTCTTAGTTCATAATGATAATGGGCCACAAGGGCTTGCTTCATAACCAAGAGGGTGTATACTGCATGCTGGTGCCCATTAAGCTGATTGTCTGAAAAATTCCAGGACACTTTCCAGTAGACATCCCACAATAAATTTTGCCAGCCCTTAGTTCACTATGTTTATTATCAAACTCTTTTCTCTTCTAAAATAAGAAAAATCTAAAAAGCTCTATAAAATATTTGGTTTAATTTAAACTACTGAGGTATTAGGTTCCTTAGAGAATTGAACCCAAATGACATCCATTCTTGCTGATCCAATGAGGCATTTTGCTAGCTATTGAAATTCATGAGAGATTATGGATATGGCCAGAAAAACACAAAAAAGCAAGCATTTTAATTGCATTGTGCACAGAGACCACGGGATTGTCCTCAGTGGATTCATTTGTGTCAAGAATAAAGATTTGCAAAAAAAAAAAACAACCCTTGAGGTCTCAAATAGTTAAGCAGAAACAGTTGTTCTTCTCACACCCCAAGCAGTGCACCATGGTATACCATCAATTGCTTAAATGCCAAGAAGAACTCTCTCATGTGACTGAGGTTAAGGGATTTCTGATCTTCAGCTTTTTTTTTTAAATCCCTTAGAATTTGAAACAGCCCTGGCATAGAAGTGAAAGATTTTGATCTCCATCTGAAAGCACTGTAACCCTCTAATTAATGTGCCATGTCAACACCAAAATGGAAGAATGCAAGGTTGAGGTTTTAAAAATAAGTAAAAATGCTCATTTGCTGCTATTGTTAGAGGGGCCCAAAGAAAGATTATTTTCATATGCGCATGCATGGTTAGGTGGGCCCCCCAGTTTTTGCCATCCATATGAATCAACCCTGATTTTGAAAACAACATTGGTCCAACTTCAATTGGTTAAGATTGGCTGTTTAATCACCTATTGCTTTTTCAACTCTATTTTATATTCTCTCTTTACAACATACAATATGGGGAGATTATATTCTGTAACTTTCTACCATTTTTCCATTCATGAAGGGGGGGGGAAGGAGAGGAAGAGGAGAGAGAAGAAGCACAACAGGGATTTATTTAAACAAAACAACAACAATCAGTTCCAGTATAGGATGAATAAGGTAATGTTGGCTTAAATAGCTCTTTCCAAGTTGGCAGTTATTCTGGTCTCTCTCTCTCTCTCTCTCTCTCTCTCTCTCTCTCTCTCTCTCTCTCTCTCTCTCTCTCTCTGTCTGTGTGTGTGTGTGTGTGTGTGTGTAGGGGCCGCATATTCCCCAGCTAGCAGTAATGCCTGAATAATTTGGGACAGAAATCAGAATTTTGGATGTGGATTATGTTCTGGCTTATCCATGTGCCTCCAACTACACAATGAAACGAACCTTTATATGCAACATCATCTATAAGGAATGTTCATTGCACTCAATTACAAAGAGGCAAAAAGGATACATATATATCCAGCATTTCAGATTTCTGGCAGCTTCAAATTAAAAATAAATAAATAAAAATTAATACACATCACACAGGATTGTTTCTTTTCTCGTATGGGTAGAGAGAAAAGGGGGAAGATTATATAGCACTAACAAATATACCGAGAGAGACAAAGATTCCCTTTGTAGTTCTATCTGTGCACATAATTTTGGATTATCAAAACAACTGCAAATGTTCTTTGAACACAGGACACTATTCGTGTGTTAATATCGGATGGGTTCAGTGAACCAATTAACCGCATTAGGTTAATTTAATTGGTCGGAAGCCTTGCAAACCTCAGGAAACTAAATTCCAAATAATATGAGGAGCATTTTAAGAGAAAAAGTTGTGTGGGAGAAGGAAGTCAATATAGAAAGTAGAAGTGTGGATTGTGGACTGGGACATGAAGCACCAGAAAACAAACTGCATATGATAGAAAAGTTTTATCCGAGCAGATGGAAAGTAAGGGGGGGGGGTTTAACATACCAATGCAGGCAGTCCTCGATTTACGACCACAATTGAGTCCAAAATTTATGTTGCTAAGTGAGAAATTTGTTAAATGAGTTTTCGCCCCATCTTATGACTTTTCTCGCCACAGTTGTTAAGTGAGTCACTGCAGTTGTTAAATTGGCAACACGGTTGTTAAGTGAATCTGGCTTTTCATGTGACCCCCCCGGGACACTGCAACCGTCATAAATGTGAGTCAGTTGTCAAGCATCCGAATATAAATGTAAATCACGTGACCATGGGGATGCTGCAACGGTCATAAGTGTGAAAAATGGTCATTTTTTTCAGTGCCGTCGTAACTTCGAACGGTCACTAAATGAATTGTTGTAAGTCGAGGACTGCCTGTAAGGATCAGGATAAGGGACATGTTTCAGATGGAAACGGAAGCGCTTAAAGTATTGCGCTGGCGTTTTTGTTAGGGAAAACAAGCCAGGACGGTCTAACAGATTTGTTATTTACTGTATATACTTTCTCCTCCTGAAAAAAAGAGATTAACAATGATACAGATACAAGGAGGGGAAAAAAGGAATCTCTTCAGATTTCTAAATATAAATATTGCCATTTTCTTTGTTGGTCGTCTTTATTAACAGAAACATATTATGCTACGGAATATTTTCAATATATTTGAAGTTCCGTTACAAAGTTTAAATAAGTATTTACCGCCCCCAAAGAAATAAATTATACAGCTTTCCCAATATCTATAGCATAATGAACAGCTGGAATCAATCAGGCAGCATCATTTAATGTTTATGAATTCCATATATAGAAGCAAAATACATTCCTTTGTGAATCCTTGGCCAAATTGCACTTGGAAGAAGATTCAAGGAAAATATGAGTGCAAACAAATATTAGTGTTTAACAAATAATGGCGTCTTATAAATCAGGAATAATAATAATATCACCAGAATGCAAAATTGTATATGCCTGGAGGCAAACTTGTATGCAGAGATTCAAAATATGTTCAGTACCTTCTGGTCTCCCTTTAGTTATCACAGCAAGAGGTTTGGTGAAAGTTTTCTTATTCTGCATCATTGCAAAGATCATATCAACATTAAGAAAGGTGCACGCTTCATCTGGAAGGATACACTGCAAGATGGAGACAACAGGCAGCTTGTAAGATCAGGGACTCACTCAAAATGTCTATATTATCACAGCAAATGTTCATCATCATCATCATCACCACCACCATCATTATCAGTACTCAGTAATATTTACTCAAGGAAGGACAAAACCTAAAAACATTTTCCAAGAATGTTTGCAAGAATTCCTTTCAGTTACATCTCAACTTTTCCTTGATGCTTGAGTTACTTAAAACTCTACCAATCCCATCACAAGACCCTCACTTGACACTCCCACGCCTGAAGCCCTTATATAAGTAGAACCCTGACACTGACATCCCCTAAACCAGGGGTGTCAAACTGCCGGCCCATGGGCCAGACGGGTCATCCGTAAGCCGCGCCCACCCCATTGCTGGCAATGGCAAAACTGTCCCGATACGTTGCGCAACGTCATGTGATGTGGTGAGTTTGACATGTCTGCCATAAACTCCGCTGAAGATGTTACATAGCCTGGTAACGAAACATCTCCTCAAGCTTGGAGAACGAACCTTCACTCTCAACCTACAACCCGAGCTACAGATGTTCACCCCTATTGCAAACTCTACCGATTCTCAAGGCCCAGAGAGTTTCTTTTGTGCAATGTCCCTTGTTGCTTCACCACTGTGTTGAAAAGGTTCTTCTGTTTCCTACCCCATTTGCTATCTTCATGAACACAATGAACACAATAGGTAATGAGACTAGACAAGATGATTGTTGATCTGCTCTAAGACTGTTCAGTCCCCCCCCCCGAGTAGAAAAGTAATATTGCCCATTTAAAAAAAGATGTTGATTATTTTAATGTTTTGGAACAAAGAGACTCCCCTCCCCTGCTTAGAGATATTTACTACATCTATAAAACAGATATTCTATGTGAGATAAACAATTTAAAAATGCAGAAATTAAGTTTAATTTTATTTTCCTTCAAAATCCTCTGAAGCAGATCAACCTAATAATTCACCAGTAGAGGTTCAGAAACAATAGCATTATTTTATCTCAGCAGGATCTGGAAAATTAATGCTAATGCATTGTTTACAACAAATGTGATGAGCACCGAATAGTTTAAGTAAATCTGAACCGCTCCAACAATAGAACGCAATTTCTATCTATCACCTATAACCATTTAGTGGAAAATATATCTCATGCCATCAAAAGCTTAGCAGTTTTCATTGTGAAAACTCAACATATATTGTCCTACTGCTGTTAATTGCAATTATTCCTAAGTTTATTAACCTTTTGGAATCTATTGTAATGACAATTTATACCAAGTAGCTTCATGAATGAAGGCAAATGTACATGTCCCAGGATAATGTTTCAGGATCCAATGGGGTCAGTCACCAGAGACCAGAGGTTTAGTCTTCCAAGCTTTCAGACTTGTGCTGGAGCCTACCTACAGAGAACTTCTCTCTCATCAGAATGTGTGCTTTGGCCTATTCCAGTGATGGCAAACCTCTTAGAGACCAAGTGCCCAAAAACTGGCCCCACCCCACTCCACTCCCTGCCCCACCCCTACTCTGCCCCCCCATCCCCTGCCCCACCTGCCCGCAGGGCCACTCACCATCTCCAGGGCCTGCCACAGATCGCCCAGGCAGCCCAGAAGCACTATGGCGGTCACGCCCTCTGCCTGAGCCCTGCAGCATCAACTGCACACAAAGGGGTGTGAGGGCAGAGTCTTGTCTATGCTGCCTGGCTGCCATGTCCTTGGCTGCGCTGCTCTGCGTGGGCCACGCTCAGGGGAGACTCTTTTCAGGGGGGCTGCTGGAGAGGAGAGGTTCGTGGAGGGAGGCGAGGCTGGGGCAACGGCATGTGTGCCCACAGAGAGGGCTCCGAGTGCCGCCTCTGGCACCCATGCCACAGGTTCGCCACCCACTGGCCTATTCTATACATAGTATTTATGTGGTGCCCGGTTGGGTGTGGCTTCTTACACTCCAATCAACCAATAAGAAGTCACACCCACTCAGCCACCATATAAATACTACGCATAGAATAGCCCAAAGCACACATTTAGGTAGAGAGATGTCCCTGGAGGATGGGCTCCAGAACAAGTCTGAAAACTAGACCTCAGAAAACTAGACCTCTGTTCCCAGTGACCAACTCAGATTGGATCCTGCAAGTAGCTTCAGTTCACCTATGTTCAAATGAATTAACCCTAGTGGTTAAACTGGCCTTCTTAAGATAATTTTTCCCCTCCCAGAAATGCCCAGCTGACATGGCACACTGGTGGAACTGGATGGCCTACAGTCCAACAACAAGGAATGCACAGGTTGGGCAAGAGGAATGGATTATTAGAATAATTGATATGGGCCTGTCTTATATGTCTGAGGAACATCCTAGGAAAACACAGAATATTCTTTAGACTAACAGCCTAATCTTACAATGGGCAAAATGCTACTTGGCAATTACAGTCTAAAGTCTTTCTACAGAAGATCTTCCAAAACCGATCATCCCTTCTGACGCAAATGCTTTCAGGAAATGGAGTTGAATATATTATTCTTTTTAAAAAAAAGTTTGTTTTGAATGTAAAGAAGAATGAGACGGAGGAGGAAGCATAGAAAAAAAAGGGGAGGAATAACAACAAAATACCTATTAGGTTACATACAAAAAATACCATTCAGCCACATTTTTAGAAAAACCATTAATCCTTGACCATATGAAATTGTATTCATCAGTCTTTCTTTTACGCTGGAAAAGAGCCAACTCTGAGCATTCATATTAAGCCCTGCCTCAATATTATAACAGCTCCATGTGCAGAGGAGTAGCTGCACACTGTACAATCTATTCTAGAAAAACTCACTGTTACTCATGTAGAAAATGTATCGGTTAACATTATCTGTTGCAAATTGGTTTAACCAATCAGTCACACTTATAACTTCTTTGGCTACACTATTGTGTAAAGTAGCTTCCCAAACTTGGCACTCTCCAGCTATGCAACTCCCAGCCAAAGTCTAAGGCTGGGTTTCCTAAACTAAGGGCCATGAGCCCCCATAAGAAATGTGGCCAGAGTCACATTTTAAAACAAAAACAAAAACTGGACATGCAGAGGCAAAGAGACAGCAGGGCAATATTTTGTTTCGTGCTTTTTCTCTGCAAGTTGGTTGTTGGTTCATCCAAGGCAGAACACAAGCAAGTTTTGACAACACTCTCTAGGGCTGTCAAACTCCATCAGCATGCTGATCTCTACCTTCCCTGTTCAAATCTGTAGCAGGAAGTATTTCTTGATTGAAATTACATTATAAAGAGCATGTGGTATGTTTATTTCTTGCCCAGCTTTAACCTTAATACCATCAGTAGTTTTCTTCATTTGACATTCATTTTAGAACTTTGGCTTTCTCTATTTTCTTTTTCAGTGATTCACATTAAACAAGCAAATTCTTAGTTTCTTCAGAATTGTTAACCTACCAGAACGGTTGCAATGTAGGTGAATCACACTATATATGATTGGTGCTCTCAGAAAACAATCTATGCCCACCTTTGTTGTCAGATCCACACATTAAACCACAACCAAGAAAGTTTTGGCTTAAGTTTTATCTTAAAACTCTTAGTGGTGGTGTAGATTGCAGCACAAGGCAATTACAGATGTGTGTTTGTGTGTGCCAGAAAGAGAAAAAGGGAGAGGAATCTTCTCACAAATTACCTGAGCTAATCCTGGAATATCTTTTTCTTTCTTTGTGCATAAAGTCACCTCACAGTGTAGAAAGAGAAGAGAGCTGTTGAATGTGGATTTGAATAAGAAGCTAAATCGCTTTTTGTCGGTCTGTGTGTTCGGGACAGGAAAATTAGCTTTCGGAACATTGAAGAATCTTACAGACTCATCTTTAGGACAAACATTTTCAATAATGGTAAATTCTGACATTCGATCAGGATAGGAATTTGGTGAAATAAAGCAAGTTTGGATTACAAAGCCCAGGGATCTCTCAGCCTTTGTCAGAGAAATCTGCACAAGAAAAGAAAAATAGATTATGCTACATTTAATGTTTTTGAAGACTGCAGAGCAGTATAATAAAGTCAATCAATCAGATGTTGAATACCTTGGCTATCCCTCCCACTTGGATAATCTGCAGAATTAGGAAACCTGGTGCCTGTCATTCCCCCCACATCAGGAGGGATTTTAAGAGTTTTAGGAGACATTTTTTTTTCTTTTATGGTAACCACCATTTTTAAAAGTGGAATATGGAAACATACTTTTATAGGTGTAATATCCTCAAAGACCTTGTGGTATGTTAAGTCATGGTTTCTTTGTAGTTTGTTCACTAAACCTTAATTGGCTGGGTTCATATATAATGCCAAGTTGAACGAAAACTAGCTGCATTCTATTTTAGCACAGGGTAAACTCATTAACCAAGAGGGATTGCACTCTTTTAAAGTGTGGTGACACAAATGTAGTCGACTATAGTTGGGTGTGAATGTTAGTTTTTACAGAGTCAAAAATAATCAACTTTATACTAGAAAATGACATTAACAAATTAAGGAACAAATGAGAATTTTATCTTCTACCCCTTACAGAGAGAGGAGATAGAGAGGGACACTACTGTATATTGAGAATTTGCATGTGATACACAGCAGTTCTTGGACTTTTTTCACAGTTCTTGGTTGTTCGAAACCACTCAGAGATGCCAGAGATGGACGGCCGTATAAATCTTTTAAATAAATAAAAAAGGAAAGAACTGTGCATGCTCATTTTTTAAACTGTGTGTGCTCAGGCATGTTTTGCCGGCAATTTGCAAGAGAAAAACATGAAACAATAGAGCCTTATTTTCATGAATGATTGTTATTTCATAGAAGGCTTGATGAGGAAGACACATGTTTTGTAGTGGACCTGCCATATTACTAAGATTCCTTGGTCTTTACCACAAAAGAATTATCTTATTCAAGATTGGTACAATTTCCTCTTTTCAGAAACCACAAGAGGACGCATCTGCCTGCCAGAGGCAATTGAACCAGGCCAGCTTAGGATATACAAGAACAGCCTCTTCTCAGCTACCATGTTCCTGAAAAACATTTCATTGATTCCTATTTCTGCTCGAGTCAATTACCTCGACAAAAATGTGGCTGTTGTCTGCCACAGAGAAGAATCCTTGAACTGGGGTACGAAAAAGCTCCGTCTCGTAGAGTTCCATTCCAAAAGTGGCATTGCCAACATGTATTTCAGGGGGCCAGAACTTGGAAACCCTTGGATCTCTCGGTTGATGGAATGTGCAATTGAACTAGTCCAAAGACAAGAAGATAAATTAATTTAAGAAGATAGAAAAACATATAAGGAAAGGCAAGAACAGTTGTGGACTCCATGTGGACTCCCAATTACATTTTTATAGCCTTAGAAAACCTTACAGTCCTGTTGCCAAAAGACGATATTTCAGAAGCGTGGTCTTCTGCCATTTTATTTTTTAATGTTTTGAGACTTGGGTTAGATCTAAAATATTTGAGAGCTTTGGTGGCCTAGTTCCATCCAGTCAGACAATGTCTCCATAAAGACCCAGACACACATCAACACTCCCATCACAAACATATTTCAAGTATGACTGATTCACAAACATTTTTGAAAGGGAGAAAAATCAAGCTTTCTTTAAAATTGACTTATCTCTCCTTTGCTTTGGTTCAGAATGATGTTTTCTTTTTATCTTATTTTCCTGTCTAACTCTTTCATGAGCGATACCATAAAGTCCTTATGAATACACACAATCAAACAACGCTCTCTGACCTTATTAAGGCAGCAATTTAAATCTTCTTCACTAAATTTATGGCAAGAGAGACATATACTCTTAAATACAGACAACTGAACAAAAATAAATGTTTGGGGCGAATTTATCATTTTGAACAAAGAACAGATTGGGAGATGGGATAAATGAGGAAACCCAAAAATATTGGCTGAAGGGAAGCTTTTCTTAAAACCAAAAAAAAAAAAAGCCTATTTGGAAAGAAAAGGTTCATTGGGAAAACACAGAGACTATTCACAACTTAACAGCATGAAAAACTGATATTGTTTTGGGATTGGAAGGAGAAAGTTAGTACTCTGGTTCCTGAATCAATAAAAGATATATAATTCACAGGTGCACAGAAACGTGTCTGGCTTTCAAGCAGTCCGTGTATCATAAATGTTGTTTATCAAATACTTTAAAAAACTCAAAGTGCTAAGAAATGATCATTATCAGTCTTCTGAATTCTCAAGCCAAATGATGGATAATCAATACATACCACAACAATGACAGGCCGGCTGAAAAAGGTGATGTCTGATTCATCGGTGTCCCCAGGAAAACCATTATCCCCTGATTCCATGTCTTCATAATCAACTAGCCAACCACTAGCTTCAGATGATGGTGACACCTGGATAACAATCTTTAACCAAATGGAGAAAGGGAAAAAACCAACAACTGTCAAAGCTGTTCTGGGTTCTGGTCCCATCTCGCTTGTCTCCTTGATAAGAAAGGTGCAAGGAAAAATTGGTTATGGGGACGATCTAATAGTAGTAGATCTGTTATCTGCCGTTTTAAGCTTATCCTATTTTTCCATGCAACCATTGTTTGAAATGTTAGATCAAGACAATAACCACATTCATAGGAAATACCCTCTGCTTTCCCAAATTTTAGCTCCTTCCGGGGGATACGCTGGCTAGGCAGTTTCAGGATATGAAGTTCACAAATCGGGGACCCCTTGTTTCGGTTTGTGTACAGCATGCAAACAGAAGAAGCCTATACAAACGGCTATACAGGTAGTCCTCGGCTTACAACAGTTCATTTAGTAAATGTTTGAAGCTGCAACAGTACTGAAAAAAGTGACTTGTGACCAATTTTCACACTTACGACCGTTGTGGTATGCCAAAGGGTCATGTGATCAAAATTCAGACCCTTGGTGGCAACCAACTCATATTTATGATGGTTGCAGTGTTCTGGGGTCACCTTTCGTGACCTTCTAACAAGCAAAATCAATGGGGAAGCCAGATTCACTTAACAACCGTGTTACTAACTTAACATCCGCAGCGATTCATTTAACAAGTGTGACAAGAAAGGTTGTAAAACGGGGCAAAATTCACTTAACAAATGTCTCACTTAGCAACAGTAATTTGGGGCTCAATTGTGGTCATAAGTTGTGGACGACCCGTATGCTCTGGTCAGCAGGATAGCTTAAGAACCATTTACCTTAAATTTTGCAGTTGATTACAGCAGGGGTCCCCAACCCCCAGTCCGTGGACCGGTACCAGTCCACGGCATGCCAGCAACCAGTCCACACAAACAAGCAAAGCCCCATCCTTGCGATGCAGGCAGCACACAAAACCACGCATTCTCCAGTCCACGGAAAAACCTCTCTCCATGGAACCGGTCCCTGGTGCCCAAAAGGTTGGGGGCCTCTGGATTACGGTTTATTTAAACTGTGATTGTTAATTTGCACAGAATTTGTCAGGAGTTGGTCAAAGGTAAATGAATGCTGAATGATTCCTATTCTTTTCAGTAGACAATAAAAAGAGGAAGTACGGTATGTACAGAATGGCAAGTTTCTAAATGATGCTGAACATTCATCTTGTAGGAAGTTACTGAATATTACCATTACAAAGAGATACCCCAGGATCTAAACCCTTCAATTCCACCCCCATATCTTCCCAGTCGGTCAATTTATCTATTTGCATCATGGTAAAAATAGGCTTATTGTTAGGCTTCCAAACCTGGAGTGTAATAGAAGTAACATATTGGTTTTAAAAAGCCATCTGAGTATTGGCACATAAATGACTATACCAGCAGTTTTACTTCTCCTTCTGGTAAAACTATATCATATACTGCATTTCAAAAAGGTAATGGGTCATTGAACTGGACTTGCATATATCCTACTTTTTTAATAATCATCACAGTATTCAGTAGGCAAAGAGCTTTAACTTTATACTACTTCAGTATTTCTTTATTTGAAGAACACACAATAATAGTGAGTTTTCTTCTTCTTTTACTTTGTATTATCGTCTCCCTGCTATACCCATTAAGTTTTTGCTACTCCCAACTATGCTTTTTTAAAAACAACAAAATAAAAACCCTTTCCCAAAATAACTCCCCTATTGAGCGCATTACTCATTTGTGCTTTTCATACACAAATGTTTCCTACATATTCTTCTGGATTTCCTGATGATGCAGTATTTCTTCAATTCAGTTCTACCTTTGTTTGCTCACATGACAGATGGTTGACATGCAAAATGTATTTCTGAGCTTTTTCAGGCATTTGCTTCATAATTCACTGCTAGTTTCAGTGAGTTAGAAATTGGTCTGAGTACTAAGAAAAATCTGTGCTTTTGAGATCAATTTAACGTTTAAAGATAGGAGTCCAACTGCTGAGTTGAGATCCAGATGTATTTTTCCACAGCCTGTTGATCGATAGTTTTTGTTGGGTACATCTCTAGATCAAATGCCAAAAGCTCTAGCCAATAAAGGATTTTAAATGGTCTTTTTAAATATATATATTGGATAAGGCTATGTGTGATCAGGTTGCCTTAGCTATATTTGAGTTGGACAACAAGTTTTCTTCATTTGCCAAAATTGTCACCATGTGCTGAAATTACAAAAGCCAATAGCTGTGCTTGTTTACCTGAACTGGCTAACATCCACCCAAGTCACAGTGAAAATGCTGAATCAGACTGAAGAGAAAAAAATCTTACATGGGCAAAATAACTTGCATAGCTGTTTATACACTTGGAAAAATCCATTTCAACCCTGGATTCAAATTTCCAGCACTGGATATACATTAATATTGAAAATATATTTAACATAACTAGCATACACCAGGAAACCCCCCCAAAAGCATATTCAATATGCTTTAACTTAAAATATGACTTATTTTGGAATTGCCAAGTTACTGTATTTGGTTTACTTCTAAATAAGTTCGTGCTTGCAGCTACTACTGAAAAATAACTGCAATTATCCATATACTCTCGCCCCAATCCAATAATGATGAGTAACTGAAAGAGATATCATACAGTTCTATTAAAAATACTTATCCTTGTTCAGATTTTTGCATACCTTTGCCACTGAACGTTATCAGATATATATTCTCTGTTGAAATAGAATCTGTGTGACAAACTAATATTAAAGTTTCACCCTTGCTTCATATATGTCCTAAACGAAGTCACCCAATTGGCAAAGTGCTAGAAAGAAAACCCAAATTTTGTAGATTCCTTAATTAGTTGCACCATTTTAGTTGTTATAACTGCAACCAAACAGTTTCAGTTCTTGGTGATCAGTCTTTTACATTGCTCTGTGGGAATTTTGGCCCATTCCTCCATGTCAAGCTGCTTCAGAAACATTTGAGGGTCTTCTAGCATAACCATTTCAGATCCTGCCACATTTTTGCTGCATGTTAAATGACTTTACTTCAAAAATAATAGACACAAGATCAGATCCTCTCTATAAGTCAATAGGACCCACATGAAGTTCTTGTAATTTTCAGGGACAAAGATATGCAAAAATTCAGACAATCAAAAGGGTGGCAAATTTTATTTCATAGATGTGTCTTTGACGAATGGTGTCATCCCACCATCTCTTATTAGAAATCAACATTAGATATGGTACCATATGCATCTGATGAAAGATATTATAATGGTAACCTGTGGACTAAAAAGCAACTAGGAAATATTCCTCCCCTCTCACATATTTTGCCTTTCAGTGTTTTTAGCTATAAATCTGGAAAAAGATGTGGAGCAGATTTCAGTAGCTTTGTATCAGAGAAACAACTCAGAAACAATCTCTGCTGTTCCTCCCAATGTCTTCTAAGAACTGAGGAGCAGAAAGAGAGATTTGGGGTTCCATTTCAGTATTTTTCTAGGAGATAAGAGACTCACAGAGTTGAGATAGACAATGTTATCCAAAGGATAGGGAATCTGTCGGGTCCCACAATCTTGCAAAGATGACTCCAGAATGAAATGGGTCCTGTTTGTTTTAGCTCTGCAGCTCGGATCCAGCAGAGAGAGCTGAGTCCCAACGAAACCGCTAGCCTAAAAGGAAACAAAAAAAGCTAGAAGGTTATACCTGAGCCACTGATCAGAACTGCAAAGGGCAGTGATAAAAAACAACAACTAGCACCAAGCATTTTCTCTCACATCGAGACACTCTGTATTAGAAATCTATTGTACGATTATTTGTGCTGTCACAATGAATGAAGTAGGAAACCAGCAGGCACATGCGCCATCGTCCCAGTCCTAAGCCTTCAGCTGGGTTTTATAAAACCTTTTCGCTTTAGGCCTCCACCACTGTGTGCAAAAAAAAAAAGTTCAATCAATCAATTTCAACTTCTCGCGGGGAAAAAAAGATCTTGCAAAGTTGGAATTGATTGATTGAACTTTTTAGTCCCACCCAGTCTGCCGTTACCACTGCAGCCATGCCCACCCAATGGGCCACACCCACCCAATGGGCCACGTCCACCCGGCACCCAACAACACATAAGTGGGTTTTGGGTTGCAGTTTGGGCACTCGGTCTCTAAAAGGTTCGCCATCACTGGTCTACCCCATTCAGTAGAATGAAGAAATGAAGATCATGAGAATGCAAAGTAGACTTGAACATTTCGGCATACAACACTGTAGAGAAATGGGATTTTTGAAGTTCCCATCCGTTTTTGAGGAAACAAGACGAAGCTTCTTTACATGTATAAAAGCTATCATAGAAGGGAGGAAGGCAGTAAACTTTTTCATTTCCTGTCTGTGGGATTTCTGTATCAATGGACTTTTAAATGGAGAGATTTGCAAAAACTGATCAGTTATTTCAGGGGTCTCCAAACCTGGCAACTTTAAGACTTGTGGACTTCAACTCCCAGAATTCCTCAGCCAGCCAGGGCTGGCTGAGGAATTCTGGGAGTTGAAGTCCACAAGTCTTAAAGTTGCCAAGTTTGAAGACCCCTGAGTTATTTGAAACGACACGGTGCATTCTACTATCTCAAGACTGTGACTTTATTCTCTTAACTAGGCTTTGCATCCTACCTGAACAAAAGCTGCACTGCTGAGCCTGTGGACTCAGCTGAGTGTCACTACTTTTTAGAGCCAAATGGAACACTAATGGCCCCTTAGGTCACATGACGTTTGCTGAGCTGATGAGAAGAACATCTTCTGCTTTTGCTTTGAGGTTCAGCAGAACCGTATTCATCAGAACAAGCAAGAGGAACCCGAAATGATACAAAGCAGCAGTGAGGATACCGGTCTTGCACCAGTATGCATCTGACTAACCAGAATCCAAAATAATTTATTTTGAAATGAAATTAAAACACCATACTAACCTCCAGCGAGTCTTTTGCTACAGCTACCATCATGGATGTATCATTACATATCACAGACATGGCAACATCAACGCT
This sequence comes from Protobothrops mucrosquamatus, assembly GCF_001527695.2. Lineage (NCBI taxonomy): Eukaryota > Metazoa > Chordata > Lepidosauria > Squamata > Viperidae > Protobothrops > Protobothrops mucrosquamatus. The sequence continues at coordinate 62,662 of NW_015386168.1, read as the reverse complement.
ACCCTGCACTTCTTCTGGCTCTGGGTCTTTTGGAAGAAGCTGTTCAAAACCACGACTGGCCATGATTGGGTCAACAGTGTCGGTTGATGGCAAGGAGCCTTGGTTCTTCTCATGAAGAAAACCAAAATGCATGTCTTCGTTCAAACGTGGGGCTTTAATGCCATGCAGCAGTTCCTTCAGCTCTGGTGGAAGGAAATCGTCTTCTTCATCGTTCATTTCTTCTACAGAAAGAGAGAAATTACAAATAGTAATTCCATTCAACTTATTCATAACTAGAGTCATGCATTGGTTAGTTTACACAGCATGTTAAACCATGATATTATTTTTTCTTTGCCTTCCCAAGAAATAGTTTCTTTGACCTATTTTTCAATTCAATATTTGATGGTTTATGATTTCCACCTTGCTTTAACCATGACTTATTATGTTTGAATGAGTATTATTTATTTATTATTATTTATTATTTAAATTTATATACCGCCCTATCTCCCTTACGGGACTCAGGGCAGTGAACAGGCAATAATAAAAATCACAATAAATGTTGAATAAAAAGCCTGCTCTAAAATACCCCATATAAAACCCCTAGCAAAGCCCAATCAAAACTACGCCAGGCCGGCCGCATGGAATAGATGGGTTTTCAACACTGGCTTATTCCTAAATTTGTCTTTAACTCAACTTAGCTCTTGTTGTTCCTGGCAGAAGTAACAAAGAGAAAAATCCTAAGAATTTACCCAATATGTCTTATCAGCAAAACTGGCTTTGGCTTGTTCCTGGCTTTCTCAACCAATCATGGTTATAATAAATGGTTATAACAAATGCTGACTTAGCAGGATGCATGAAACGGACATTATGTTAAGAATGCTATTTAATTTGCTAATTATGTTATGTACAGTTAGGATCTGATACTTCTCTTTCTTCACAGGAAACAACAATGAAGGTATCTCATTTGGCAGGGCATGTGCAAAAGAAGATATAATCCTCTCCATTCTTTCAACCTGCCCAGTGTTGTTTCCTTCCTGAAAATCTAGATCCCTTTTAGTTCCTTGTTCTTGGAGGGATAAAAACTGCCTTGGTAAGTTATGCAAAATATAAAAGTATGAATTCCCTCAGCAACCTTAACTCAGGAAAACAGAACATTTGAAAAATAAAGTACAAAGCTGAGAATCATCTGATGTTCTTCCTTACCTGCATCCATGAGCTGTAGGTGAAACTTATTAGCAAGGGGTGCTTTTGTATAAGTAGTAACTGGGTAGTAGCCATGCTCATATGCCCAGGCAATTAAATTCTCATGAGAGGAAGGCATATCAAACACTATAGTTTTACTCATTGCCATAGAGCGTTCCGTTTCTTTTCCAAAGCCAACCCCATTTGATGTCTATAAAACAGAAAATAAAAACTTTAGCCTTGGACAAAGCTATTTTTTCTTAGAAAACTTATTTTTTTTAGTTTTGAAAGGTTTAGTTAACTATCACTTCAGATCAAACTTTGCATTCATTCATTCACTCACTCACTCATTCATTTTGTGCCATTCAATCAGAAGCAATCAATGTTTTCTTGTCCACACGAGGAATTTTATCAAAAGGAACAAAAATTGGTGGGTAATCTGTAAGATAAGTTCAAACAATTTTAACTGAGGAATATCCACATGACAGAACCTCATCGCTTCATGAGATTCTTCTATTGATAACCACAACATATAAAATGGCTCTATGGGTTTGATCACACAAAATAGTGCTTTGGACCCTAACTGCACTTAGCAAACAGAATGAGATCCTCCATGCCAAGGGATAATTGAGAGGAAATACACACTGTGACAACTTTATTCAACCTGATGCTAAGTACATTTGAAGTTCAAATTCTCAGAATTTCGAACCAGTAGGAGAAAGGACAGAAAAGACAGTGTAATGATTCTTATGGCTTATAACTCATTACTAATGATTGGCAGGGTATGAAAACCTCTCTCATCTACTGCCTGCCCCTATCGGGCAGCAAGATTTGAATTAAATTGTAATTTTTGATGTCAGAATGTTTGGAGAATCAGGGGACCATCTGTAAAACTGAAGATCATCTCCAAGTAATCTTTAAGTCTTTGAAAAAAAATATTTTTCACTAGGGCAATGAACACACTTATAGCAATATATTAAAGTGTGCAATAAAAATAAAACACTATATTTACATCATCCAAGTTCCCCTAACTGTTTGCAAAAAGCTTCCAAGAATCCCCAAACCGGACCACTTTAGCAAATGTTGCATTTAAACAACAGTTGGAAAATGGATACTCAGAAATCGTACTTAAAAGGAAATACATATAGTATTGAAGATAGTAAAATAAGAATAGGCCCCATTTTGAGTACAATGTCCCTTGATTCAACGTGCAGCAGGGATAGAAATGCTTTAGGAAGAGAACTGATCTATCTCTAAGCTTACCATTGCCTTGCATTTTCCAGTTATTGAACTGAATAGCTCTGTTCCCATTTATTTTTTCCCTTACAGATGGGCAATCTTTTTATTCTAGACAGCATTTTCTCAGAGATACTCTGCTGAGGAATCATAGTCAGCAGGACTAAAGCACAGAGGGAATCCAAAGCCAGAGGGCATATCAGACCCCTATCCCCTCTGTAGGGCGCTCATTTCCCCTTTCTGATATTTTTCTTTCTCCTTTCATTTTCTCACCAAACATCTTTTCTCTCTTCCAAGCAATCTTAAATTGCAGGTCGCCCTTCCCAATTCAGCAAGTGCTTTCTCTTTGCCATTCACCTCAGCAAAAGCCCGTCAAAGTGTTATTGATTTTAAACATACATCCGAGTCTAAAGATGTAATCACACCTTCTAGCACGATGTGGTCCAACTTACAACATCCTCGTGCAGTTGTAGAAATCTGATTTTCTTGAGCCGCAAACCTATCACAAAAATGCTATGTAAACAAGGTGGGCTCTACGGTTTAGGCTGCCTTGGTGTCCTCTGATGGGCCTAGCTGCTGTATTTCTAGCAACTGTTTTCATTTTTCACAAGGCCCCCAAAAGGTAGCTGTGAGAAATGAAAAGGCCAGTTACATCCAGTTGCGCAAAGCTGCTCAGAATGCCACATTTTTACCCTAACAATAGGAGATTCTAACATTATGTAATGAGATCCCAGCACCTGCCCCAAAATGCCAAATGCTGATAACTAACACTGTCTAAACTGGAGTTCTTGTCAGTGAGAAATATCCCATATTTAGCAATACTGTGTAACTGACCACTGGCGAGCACTGCTCTGTGCAATTATTGGTTTTATCGTATGCCTCCCAGAATCACATTTGTGACATGAGCAGCCATATAAATTAAACTGACAAGACAGACAGATAGAGGATAGATGGTTTCATTTATGAATGCATTCTTGGGAACAGAAGGAATGTGATAGTCGCTGAATCCCTTCAGCTTTTAGAACTGTGAGTGGAACAACACAGGAACTTTGCATATATGGGACCCTTCCCCTTTCAATTGCTCTTAATATTTAAATAATAATAATAATTGTGATTTAACCACTTGATTTTTGTTGAATGAAGGGCTTAAAAAAAGGTTCAAATTCAACAGGTGCGCAGAATAGGATGCACTGCATCCCTGAGCTTTATAAAGGCTTTCAGAAATGAAAGTTGATCCATCCCTTACATCAGCAGTAGGGGATGATGGCCCTTTTATGACTCATGTACTTCAACTCCCAGAATTCCTGAGCCACCAGGAATTCTGTGAGTTGAAGTCCACAAGTCATAAAAGGGCCATCATTCCCCTCCCCTTGCCTCATGGTAGCAGGCTGCTTGTTAGTTAGGAGAAAACTAAAGCACCAACAACATTAGCAAAAGAGGGCGAGACATTTAGTCAGCCATCTGTTATCAGGCCTTTCCTTGTTCACAACAAGGCATGAGCTGTTAACAACCCCAATGCCTCCTCCAGGCCACAAAGCAGGGTAGTATTTACTTACGATGGCTTCCAATCTTCCCTGCACGTCATGTGATTTGATGACCCAGTTGACAGACTTTCTGCACTTGAGAATAAGTACAAGATCCCTGACAAGTGTGGTGTCTGGCTGAGATGGTCTGATGTCAATGATGATATCCACCTGGAAAGCACTGGATATGGAAAAGCAAAGCAGAGTCAGCCAGCACGCCAGAAAATTTCTGCTCTCAACCTTCTTCCAATCCATCATGTTCCCAGTGTCTGGCCAGTAGATTAAAACACTGGAGGTTATCCCAGACGTCCAAGCATGTGCAAAACAGACTGTTCCGCCACACTTGCTAGAACAATTTTAAATAACAATGGAAACAGCATACTTCTTTACGCTAATAACGCTGCTCAAAAGCTTGTCTTTCCCATTTAAAGAGTGCACATTTTCTCTGCTTTGGTGTTGGTTCAAGAAAACCACTTAGAGCTGGCTTTTCACATCTGCACAAAAGAGTTATCTCCGTTTGCATCAGGAGTTTTAAATGCAGATTTTTATACCTCCGTTCCCTCTGGTACGAAGCAAAAGTCCCTTTGCTGTCTCTTCAAACCAGAGTTTGGCAAACAGCAAAATAGACTGAGGAGTTCCATCTGCTTGCTGGATTTTAGAAGCAACTTCTACCTACGCAGAATTACTGAAGTAAAGCTTCGTAGCTTTACTTCATATTTTAAACGACACAGAGATACGCTAGCTTTGTTGTCAAAGATATTGTTGCCTGTTTTAAATCAATAGCCAATTTCATGCTCTCCAACTCCCAACTGTGAACCCTATTCCCTCTTCTCAACCCCTTTACGTTATATTATGCCCCTTTAACTCATGGACTACTATACTCTGTCTCCTTATGCCAGCCCCATAAAACTATTCAAGTCTTGGTGGACAATTTTCTTAACAAAAATGCATATGTGGTCTCTGTATTACCTTCTCCCACGATGTTTAATCAACTTTCTAGTTTAATTTTCCCCATTTCCCAGTCGTTTCCCACTTAGTAGGAATCATGTCCTGAGTTTTTCTGAGTTCAGAATTAAACAGATTCCTGTCAGGCCCAGGTGAAGGTCCAATTTAGTGCTGATTTAGTGCTACTCATGTCTTTGCACGGGAATATTCTCAACTAATAGCATCTGCTTGGAGTCAGATAAGGGGCAACAGAATTCAAGGGGGGGGGGTTGGTCCCCTTATGTTCCCTTATGTGTAGGGAGTCTAGGTTGATCCCTCCTTTAACTCTGTCCTCAGGTTCTGCCATTCCTTTCCCTACAATATCAACCTTATTGTCACCTCCTATGACAGTTTCTTATAATGAAAAGATAGTGCCCAACATACAATCCTAACCATCATAGAATTTGGAAGCAAAGAGGACTTCAAACAATTTTTAAGCTTATGTCCAATTATTGTGTGCTACATGATGTTTAAGCCAGACCTCCAATCCGCTGAATTCTGTGCTTATTATAACTTGGCATCGAAACCATCATTTAAAGAGAAAATATCACATCTAATTTGATTTGCTTCATTAGATTTGTCCCTTGTTTGAAATGTTAGGTCGAAGAGGTTGAATTTATGACTTTAAAACATCAATATATCAGTTCTAATTATAAAGTGGTTGGTTTTATCCCGATTCCCTTTTACGAATTTGTATCAAATGTCTACAAAATCTAGTCTCAACTTGAATATTTTGTTCTTTTTATACTTTTTATACTTCTTTTACAATATGAGGCTTGGTGCCTTTAAAACTGCTATAGAGCTGAAAATCAGTTCCTTCCCACTCTGGAGAAATATAATTTGATTTAAAACTATTACCTGTTTGAATCAGGTGCAATAAGTTCAATTATATGAACTTCTCTATCATGTGCCACACTAGAGACAATGCATCCCTCTGCTGTCTTTGGTTGTAGGTATCCGGCAAGGTAGTTCAAAGAAATAAAGTTCTTTTCTATATTGCATGTTGTAGGAAAAAATTGAACTAAAAAAAAGAGAAAAAGATAAATTATTTCAGACATTGGTTTTAATTACCTGAGATTATCAAATGCAATTAAATAGATTACATTTGCAGTGATGCCAAGCCACTAGAAACTTAATAAAATAGGAAAAGTACATTCATTCTTTTAATCTAAATTATTCTGGAAGTTTTTCTGTTTTGAATAATTTCTTCAAATTTCTGCCTTCTTTAGTTCTCTCTCTCGTCAGTCAAGATATTCGGAACATCATGGATTTCCAAGACATTGCACCCACAATGTTTTAATGACAATCAGCACTAGAAACACTATTTAAAACAAAACAAAACTAAATACGATATTCTTTTGTGTTCAGAACTGTATTTTTCCTTTTTCTATGTTTTTTTACAAATTTAATCAACTTTAAGTCATACCAAAATGTGGTAATTTATACCACTACCTGACATTCAAGAAATCTCATGTGCTGAAGGTCAAAAATTTCCTTCCATTTTCTATTTGATTTTATTTGTTCAAGTCTAAGAAAAGCTTCTAAAACTCACATAGTAAGTACAGAGTTAAGAGGCCTGGAGAGCAATCTGATTTTTAGCATTTTTCCATCTCTGCAGTTCATATTATTCAAGCCTTTTCTTATGCTTATAGTACATTTTTGTTAACGGAGTTATAATTCAACAATTAATGTGCCGATCCGAAGTTCTTAGATTACAGAATTCATAATCAAGGGTAAAGAATAGCAAAGCTCAATCTAGCTTAAATATGCACATCAGGTATCAGAGTAATGGATACAATTTCTCACACCATTTCAAATCTCGAGCAAAGCTTTGGTGCCAAAGAATGGTTAAAGACTGAGAAATCTTTAATGAAAAACAAGTTTCCATATTCACCATTGTTTCCAAATTTGCTTTAACTCAGGCTTACAATCACAGAGCGAGTGCCATATTTTTGTAATAGTTACACATAATGCACACATAGGATGACTTATCTCAGATGCACAACTTTTGACCTTTCAGCATCACCACTGCTACCTATGGAACACTTTCTTCGAAAACGAGAACTCCACTTCACAAGTTATTTATAACAACACACGTGCAAAAACACAACAGACAAATATCCCCAAATGCAATCCCACACAAAGAATACATGCAAAGATTGTATTCACTGTTCAATGTTCGAAGGACAAAGCAACCCTAGATTTATAATCTTGGAACTATATATTCATTTTCTGGTTATGAACTAGCTCTTGATCTGTGTAACAAATTAATTCATGTACTCAAGGTTTAATTATATGTTTAGAAATTAAGGTGACTGATTCCCTATATGGAAGATACGTTCTGGATGTTTTCTTTTTTTCTTTGCTTTCCTTTCTTGTTTACTTTTGTTATTTTTTATTATTACTTTTCTTTTCCCCCCCTTCTCCATTTTTGTATATTGTTGATTAAAACAAAACATGTCATGAATATCTCACTGTTCATTGGCTTTTAAAACAACTTCCAATACCAGTAGTCCTTGACTTACGACCGCAATTAAGCCCGGAATTTCTGCTGCTAAGCAAGATAGTTGTTGAGTGAATTTTGCCCCACTTTACGACCTTTCTTGCCACAGTTGTTAAGTGAATCACTGCATTTATTAAGTTAGTAACCCGGCTGTTAAGTGAATGTGGCTTCCCCATTGACTTTGCTTGTCAGGATGTCACAAAAGGTGATCACATGATCCCCCGGGACACTGCAACCGTCATAAATACAAGTCAGTTGCCAAAGGACTGAATTTTGATCAAGTGACCATGGGGATGCTGCAATGGTCCTAAGTGTGAAAAATGGTCGTAAGTCACTTTTTTCAGTGCTGTTGTAACTTTGAACGGTCACTAAACGAACTGTTGTAAATCGAGGACTACTTGTATTATAAAAGGGAGAGAGAAACCTAATCTCAATAGACTTCCCTCCACATCATATCTAATTAGGATCACTGCTTTATATCCTGCTTTGGAATCATTATGATTTTCATGAAAAGCAGATGGCGCTTTTTACAAAAAATAAATAGAAATGGGAACGGCAGTATCGTTTTCCTTTCCTTGTCCTTTTAAATAAACTAAATGCCACAAATGTTGTAAACTTTTCCTAGAGAGGAATTTCTCCAGCCTTTTGATTGCTTGGGTTGACTTTTTTTTTAATCCCGTCCTAATTTTCCAATATCCAACTTGAGATCTGGCAGCTCGAACTGTCTATGCGGTGATTCACATCTGATCCTACCAAAGACGGGTATGAAGGGATTGAGACTGGCAGTTTTATTTTTTATTTATTTTTTAAATCTTTTCCATCCTGACTCAGTTTTAGTGTCCCTTCGCCTTCCTCTCTGGAGGATCCTTCTGTGTCAGCCATGAGAAAGTAAATCTATTCGTGGAGCCCGACAGAGCACTCCCCAAACATCTGCTAAGTATCCTGCCAGATGGGATCTCAAAGCTGCAGAGATTCTGCCAACTCCTCCCATCCAGACCGTGGAAAGTGATCCTGAAGATGTCCAGCTTGCGCTCAGATTAATGTAGTCAAAAGGGCACACGTGCAAAATTGATGCTCGGTACGAGTAATGCAAGTTCTTTAAATGGGCAGGTGGCTTTCCAACCAGTTCTCTGAGAGTTATCACCACGCGTTTCAATGTGAAACACTATAGGAGATTTTGTATTTTCAACTGTGTGTTTCTGGAGCGTCCTCATGTTTCAGTCATCGGCACCAGCAGATAAATAAGTCAAAAATGGGACAGCTGCTTTCATCGTGTGGGTATCACCTTAAATCATATGCTGTTTGGATGAATTCAGCTACAGGGGACAATCATAGTGCAATAGTAAATTACCAACACTGGAGGTAAAGGACAGGAGTCCTTTGAGCTGAACTAGACTTCTGGTCTATGTGGACATACCCAGGTAGATTTCATGGCAACAAAACCAAATTGCTTCGACATTATGCTCCCCCAAGGTGGTTTTGTGACTTCCCAGTCTTAGCCTTCCACCCAGAGATTCTCTGAGAGTTGTATAAGAGTTCATGAAGTTTGTCACATATCTTTGTTTTGTTTTGTTCTTCAGCTCTGCTAAGCTGGTTAGGTGAAACTCTGCTAAGCTGGTTATAGTGCTTGGCACTTAAAATAAAAGATACAGATGCTGCGTTTTGTTTTAGCCTTAGAGCACAATTTGCTGTTGGGCGTGGCATTGCAATAGCACTAGCAAAGAGCACTTAAGACTTATATACTGCATCATAGAGCTTTGCGGCCCTCTCAAACTCCGTCAGGATCGAACTCCAGGTTGTAGGCAGAGTTAGCCTGCAATACTACATTCTAACCACTGCGGCATCATCTTGAGTACAGGTAGTCCTCGACTTACAACAGTTCCTTTTGCGACCATTCGAAGTTACAACAGCACAGAAAAAAAGCGACTTACGACCGTCTTTCACGCTTGTGACCAGTGCGGCATCCCCTCGTGGTCACGTAATCAAAATTTAGAAGCTTGACGAATGACTCATATACATGACATCTGCAGTGTCCCGGGATCACGTGATCACTTTTCCAACCTTCTGACAATGGGGAAGCTAGATTCACTTAACAACCGTGTTACTAACTTAACAACTGCAGCGATTCACTTAACCACTGTGGCAAGAGAGGTTGCAAAATGGGCAAAACTCACTTAACAAATGTCTCACTTAACAACAGAAATTTTGGGCTCAATTGTGGGTCGTATCTCAAAGGCTACCTTTGCTTTCGGAGTCTGAGATTGGGTAGTTGTTTTGTCCCTTGTGTATGGCTTGCTTTTCCAGAGTGTATGGCCCCCCCACAACCAGTTACATCCTTGATGCTACTGAATTAGGTTGGGGCAGTTGATGGAGGAATGGAAAGCATTGAATAGAGATTATGCAAGTTTGTCTACTAACAGAACTTGTAAATTAGAGATTTTTTAAAAAACAACAACAACAACACTATTACTATGGAGAAATTAATGTGCATATGAGTGGGTGGGCTTTATGTTTGCTATGTTTTATTTTGCAGGTAGTTAGTGGAAAAGTGGGTGAGTGGGTGGCTGGGTATGTGCACCACACTGTTCTGGTGTCTTATTACTTTAATGTTATCTGTGTAGTTAGGAAGCACCAGCCGCCTTTTGTATATGTGTCTGTCTGTATCTGCTTTCAGCAGTTACTCCTATGTGCAAGCAAAAACCTCAGCAAAAGATAGCTTCAACTGCTATTTTTAGTAATAAGGCCCTAGTTCAACTTATTCATTTTTCTCTATCTAATTCTCAATTAAAAAGAGTGTTTGTCGGTAGTCCAGCTTAGGGTGAGAGGAGACACAGTTTTCATTTCATATCTACATCTACTGCATATGATATAATTGGGCTGATAAGCTACTCCAACTGAAAAAAATACCCCAAGTAATGTAAAGCCCCCTTTACAGGAAGCAGTAAACAAGACAATGAATAATGACAGCCATCTCCCCTTCGTCAACTGCTGGTGGCACTTCCTCTGTTTAACCATCCACTAAGGCCCTCCAGGGTAACCCAGGTCCTGACAGCTTTCTGAAACACTACCAGGGTTTCAGTCAATCTCATCTATGTAGATAACTTCTTCCAGAGGAAAGAGGGAGAAGGCTCACCACCAGGTCCCTGATGACAACACTTCCTTGGGGTTGGGACACATAGTAAGCTGCCTCTTCTACATCTTACCAGATAAGCAGATACCACTAGAAGGAGGAGTCTGATACATACTGAGTTCCTAAGACACAAAGGCTATAAAAGTAATGACCAACATATTGAACTGTAACCAGAAGCCTACTTGGCAACCTGTGCAGCTTTCATTGTACCACGATAGAACAGACAAATTAGACTTAAACTATTACTAATCAGGCTACTGCATTCTAGTATGATATTCAAGGTAGCATGAGTTGCAAACCTGAAATGACAACAAAGGGTGATTATTTACAAAGCTTCCTGATTCAGGAATAGCTAATTTGGTGCATCAGATGGAGCTATACAAATGATTTTAATTTGCTCTTCCTGCCGAAGTTGTGAATCCAGGGAGTATAAAACAAATATTATAGCTGCTGTTTTGCTATAATGCTCGTGCAAATGAAAAGTTGTGAAAGCCGTGTATATTCTGAAGTATATGTCTGTAAATTTGATATAAAAGAGATGGCTTGTCAAGAATTCAGTGATTATTGTCAGTGGAGAAGAAAAGTTTGGAATCTGGGTAGATGCTAATAGCAGATAAATGGCATGGCTCAGAATAAGACTGCATTCTACAATCTTACAAGATCTTTTTGTCATCGGGGAACGTTAGATGCTCTATACAAGGTTCTCAGGGAATATATACTTATTTACCTGCTGGTCACTATTTTATTAATGAATTTAGATTTATTTATTTACTACTATTACTATGAACTAGTAGATATTATAGCAGTAGTTGTTTTTTTGTGCTATATGTCTAGCCCTGTTGTGCATGGATACAGTAGTCCTTAGGCCACAGTTGTTCCCAGGCAGGTAGTAAGGATCTCTATAGCAACTTTATAGCAATGCTGAATTCATGGAAAAACAATTCCTCAACAGATAAACTAATGGGGACAACATATTAATTTCTGATATTTTTTTATAAATTTTTCCAATGTCTTATACACAACGATTATTCTTCCACTACATAAAGGATGAAAATTACTGTTCAGTTGTTGGTCTTCAGCTTTTGTATATCTTATTTTTCCTTTACAAGAAAATCAGTGCCAACAACCTTCACCTGTCCTCTACTTCATTATGCCACTCACATAAACATTGCCAGCAAATGAACAATAACAGCAAAACATCGGTTTGGGATATGTGGTTGCCTGGAGCAACAATTGCTAAGAAAAGGGCTGATTCCAGGAAAAGAAAAGAACAACTGACAAATAACTCTTACCTCCTTTGGATGTTGCCAACTTTTTGATCTGAACTGAAAAAGTGTGTCCTGGATCTTATTATTTATGTGTGAGTGTGTGTCAACAACTTTGCTTACAAATGGGGAAAGCAATATCATGCTTTTTTATTAATTAGGTGTTATCTTGATATTCCTATCCAACATGACCNATATTAAAACAGACAAACAAAATACATCAAAGAACAAAAAACCCCCATAAAACCAAATTAAAAGCCAAATATTCGAAGCTGTGTGTCAATTAAAATTTTCTTAAAATCATCCCTACCTAAAATCCTCCCTAGGTCAGGTCCGCTTGCTGGAAAAGCCATGTCTTGAGGGCGCGGCGGAAAGTAAGGAGATCCGGAATCACCCGGATCTGGGGGGGTAGTCAGTGCATCATATAGCATTCCAGTAAAAAACAGGTTTTATGCCAGTTTGGTCTGGGGGTTCAGGCACCAGGCTAGTAACCAGGAGATGGTGAGCTCTAGTCCTGCCCTAGGCACTCTCAGCTCAATCCACCTCACAGGATGATTGTTGTGGGGAAATATGAGGAGGAAAAAATTAAGTTATGTTTACTGCCTTGAGTTATTTATAAAACTAATAAAGGTGGGATAAAAATGAATAAAATATTACTAACATGTAAAACTTTAAATTCGTCAGAAAACCTTTCTGATCAGCACCCAGTTATTCAAACATTAGTTTGACAAGCACCAGGATTAGAGACAAATTGTCAGAGTGTGGCAAGCCTTATTTTACAGCCCTCCTTCTTTTAACCTCTTATCTCTCAATTGCTACTTCTGGGGGGTATCAAATGAAACCCTTTGAAAGTCAAAATTCACCCAGATGTCCCCAGCTAACATTCTGTTTAACTTGATCCTTTTTAATACACTGCTTTCCCCCTGTGGCAATGACAAGGGTACAAAGGAAACAACTTTTGGTGTGATTTTCTTATCTCAGGGGAGCCAAGGAATGTCCCTCGGGTAAAATTGGAGACAAACATTAATTAAACCCCATTTCTTATTAACAGTCATATAAGCTTCAACGGACTTACCTTCACCCACTTTTATGTAAACATTCCTGGATATTTTAAATTCAGTGAAGGACGTTACTGCTCCATATTCCTTTTCAGCCCACTCTAACAGATGCTTATTTCCTTGAGGAAGGGGTTTCTCTTCTCTCTTTGCTGTCAAGGAGAAGTCTTCCTTCACAAACTGCACCGTGGAGCCTGCTGAAACCTGAGGAAATTGGAAGCCATATTTAAGGTGGCAGTCACCCGCTACCAAACAATTGTCTCTTCAAAAACGTACCAACTGTAAAATCATGACATTAAAACAGTGTCACTGTCTCCACTACCTGCTAAATCAGCGGTTCTCAACCTATGGGTCGTGACCCCATTTGGGGTCGATCGACCATTTCACGGGGGTCGCCAAGCAAGGCTGTCCACCATTTTTCCCCCTTTTCCGGCGGATGCCTTACCTCCCTTGAGCTGGGCCAGCTGGTGGTCGGCCTGCTCCGTCTCTGCCACTTGCCAGCTACACCTCGGCCGGCGCAGGGGGCGGAACCACCCATGTGCGGTGCTCCCGGGCAGGGAAAGTCCTCGACTTGCGACCGGTTTAGTCCTCAACTTACGACCGGTTTAGTCCTCGACTTACGACCGGTTGGGGGTCACGGCATTAAAAAGGTTGAGAACCACTGTGCTAAATAAACTATATTCAAACACTTGGACAACCAAAGTCACTTTAAATAGAATATCGCACCAAAAGCATGGATTTCAATTCTTCTCAGTTAGCTATCAATGAAAGATTCAGTGTGGATAAGAAGGTATTTTACCTTCTAGAAAGAAAACATAGAAAACACACATAAGAATTTGAAAGATGGCCCCAAACGCTAGATATTTCGTAACAAGATCTTTTGCATTGTATCCCAATAAATAGCAAAAAAACAAGCCTTACATAATTAAGAAAATAATAACAAAAAAGCTGATTCTTTTGGGGGATACCTGTAACTCTAAAGAAAAACAGCCTATGACGGCCTTCTTCAAGCTGTCACTCCCCAGTTGTGGTAGGACACCTCTCAGAACCCCAATAAACAATACCTGAAAATGTTAGGTCCTGTAATTCCAGCATAACCTGATTCACACAAAGCAGTCTAATAAAGATTAGGGGAACCCTTGTTAATGGGAGATTCCATTGTTCATTGAACCTCCATATTATATTGCATATGAAGACGAATGCTGATTTAATACTGGACTCCTGTTCGCTACACAAGAAAACAGAACATGGTTTTTTTTTCTGTTTCATTTGGTGAATGGATAAAATTCACTCAGATATACATGTAATAATTGTATTGCATGAAATTATGGGCTTATTAATGATATGCCATTATTCACCATTTTTTTATATTCCTGTCTTTCTTCCTTTTAAATATATAATTTTATTAAAATTATCATAACATAAAATGCAAACGAAAACAAGATAATAGAGTAGTGGGGGGAACAGAAAAGAAGGGGAAAGAGATGTGTGGGGTCAGGGGAAAAAAAGAAGGGAAAAAAAGCATTAAGTTCCAACTTTTTCCAGCTCAGTAGAATAAAAATAATCAAACATAGCCTCGTTTTTTTTTACTTTTACATGCTTAATATATACTAGCCATTTCCATAATAACAAGCATATCTAACCAGAAATCCCATTTTATTTATTTTTTCTTCCCTGATCACAAAGCCTAGAAGCAGTTACTGAGTAGAAACAAAACTGGATATATGCTTTGCTTTAATTAAACTAGTCAATTTGGCCATCTTTCTATATTGTATTTAAGATATTGTTCCACTGCTTCATTGTCATTTATGACCTCCAAGTTCACAAGAAGTTCTAAAGCAACTGAAACATTCAAGTCCGACTCTCGGAAACAGCATTAGAGGATATGAAGTCAACCAACACAGGAAGCTGCCTTACACTGAATTAGAGGANATAAATTATAGCACGACAATTAGAATTAAGACAGAAGCCTAACATTCACATCACATTTTCAATACTCTAGATATGGATTGCTTAAGGCTAGAAAAATCAGACACAAAAGTTGGCCGTCTCAATTGCTATAAACTGGAATCTCAAAAGATGGCAGTCAGAACCCTTTATGTTGCTTTCTGATGTCCTGATTATAACTGTAACCCATGCTTGCAATGTAAATAGCCAAAAGATCTATTAAAAATACTGGTAATATAAATGGCAGGGGACTGGATTTATTAGATTCCAGTTTAAGTGCACAAAATTAGAGCATCCATCCCTCCATGTTAGCATCCCAAAATGAATTGAGTTCTTTACTTCCAAGGAAAATAGTGAGCAATAAAATATTGTGTCATATTTCGGTATTTCCCTGCACTGCCAAAGAGCAAATTATTTTGAGATGTAATCAGTGCATCATATAGCATTCCAGTAAAAAACAGGTTTTATGCCAGTTTGGTCTGGGGGTTCAGGCACCAGGCTAGTAACCAGGAGATGGTGAGCTCTAGTCCTGCCCTAGGCACTCTCAGCTCAATCCACCTCACAGGATGATTGTTGTGGGGAAAATATGAGGAAAAAACATTAAGTTATGTTTACTGCCTTGAGTTATTTATAAAACTAATAAAGGTGGGATAAAAATGAATAAAATATTACTAACATGTAAAACTTTAAATTACAGTCAGAAAACCTTTCTGATCAGCACCCAGTTATTCAAACATTAGTTTGACAAGCACCAGGATTAGAGACAAATTGTCAGAGTGTGTTACAGCCCTCCTTCTTTTAACCTCTTATCTCTCAATTGCTACTTCTGGGGGGGTATCAAATGACACCCTTTGAAAGTCAAAATTCACCCAGATGTCCCCAGCTAACATTCTGTGTAACTTGACCCTTTTTAATATACTGCTTTCCCCCTGTGGCAATGACAAGGGTACAAAGGAAACAACTTTTGGAGTGATTTTCTTATCTCAGGGGAGCCAAGGAATGTCCCTCGGGTAAAATTGAAGACAAACATTAATTAAACCCCATTTCTTATTAGCAGTCATATAAGCTTCAACGGACTTACCTTCACCCACTTTTATGTAAACATTCCTGGATATTTTAAATTCAGTGAAGGACGTTACTGCTCCATATTCCTTTTCAGCCCACTCTAACAGATGCTTATTTCCTTGAGGAAGGGGTTTCTCTTCTCTCTTTGCTGTCAAGGAGAAGTCTTCCTTCACAAACTGCACCGTGGAGCCTGCTGAAACCTGAGGAGATTGGAAGCCATATTTAAGGTGGCAGTCACCTGCTACCAAACAATTGTCTCTTCAAAAATGTACCAACTGTAAAATCATGACATTAAAACGGTGTCACTGTCTCCACTACCTGCTAAATCAGCGGTTCTCAACCTATGGGTCGTGACCCCATTTGGGGTCGATCGACCATTTCACGGGGGTCGCCAAGCAAGGCTGTCCGCCATTTTTTTCCCCTTTTCCGGCGGGTGCCTTACCTCCCTTGAGCTGGGCCAGCTGGTGGTTGGCCTGCTCCGTCTCTGCCGCTTGCCAGCTATGCCTTGGCCGGCGCAGGGGGCGGAACCACGCATGCGCGGCGCTCCCGGGCAGGGAAAGTCCTCGACTTAAGACCGGTTGGGTAGTCCTCGACTTACGACCAGTTTAGTCCTCGACTTACGACCGGTTTAGTCCTCGACTTACAACCAGTTTAGTCCTCGACTTACGACCGGTTGGGGGTCGCGGCATTAAAAAGGTTGAGAACCACTGTGCTAAATAAACTATATTGCAAACACTTGGACAACCAAAGTCACTTTAAATAGAATATCGCACCAAAAGCATGGATTTCAATTCTTCTCAGTTAGCTATCAATAAAAGATTCAGTGTGGATAAGAAGGTATTTTACCTTCTAGATTAGAAAGAAAACATAGAAAACACGCATAAGAATTTGAAAGATGGTCCCAAACGCTAGATATTTCTTAACAAGATCTTTTGCATTGTATCCCAATAAACAGCAAAAAAACAAGCCTTACATAATTAAGAAAATAATAACAAAAAAGCTGATTCTTTTGGGGGATACCTGTAACTCTGCTTTAAAGAAAAACAGCCTATGACGGCCTTCTTCAAGCTGTCACTCCCCAGTTGTGGTAGGACACCTCTCAGAACCCCAATAAACAATAGCTGAAAATGTTAGGTCCTGTAATTCCAGCATAACCTGATTCACACAAAGCAGTCTAATAAAGATTAGGGGAACCCTTGTTAATGGGAGATTCCATTGTTCATTGAACCTCCATATTATATTGCGTATGAAGACGAATGCTGATTTAATACTGGGCTCCTGTTCGCTACACAAGAAAACAGAACATGTTTTTTTTTTTGTTTCATTTGGTGAATGGATAAAATTCACTCAGATATACATGTAATAATTGTATTGCATGAAATTATGGGCTTATTAATGATATGCCATTATTCACCATTTTTCTATATTCCCGTCTTTCTTCCTTTTAAATATATAATTTTATTAAAATTATCATAACATAAAATACAAACGAAAACAAGATAATAGAGTAGTGGGGGGAACTGAAAAGAAGGGGAAAGAGAAGTGTGGGGTCAGGGGAAAAAAAGAAGGGAAAAAAAGCATTAAGTTCCAACTTTTTCCAGCTCAGTAGAATAAAAATAATCAAACATAGCCTCGTTTTTTTTTACTTTTACATGCTTAATATATACTAGCCATTTCCATAATAACAAGCATATCTAACCAGAAATCCCATTTTATTTATTTTTTCCTCCCTGAGCACAAAGCCTAGAAGCAGTTACTGAGTAGAAACAAAACTGGATATATGCTTTTCTTTAATTAAACTAGTCAATTTGGCCATCTTTCTATATTGTATTTAAGATATTGTTCCACTGCTTCATTGTCATTTATGACCTCCAAGTTCACAAGAAGTTCTAAAGCAACTGAAACATTCAAGTCCGACTCTCGGAAACAGCATTAGAGGATATGAAGTCAACCAACACAGGAAGCTGCCTTACACTGAATTAGAGGA